>NC_057801.1:126006321-126269512 GCF_018294505.1 Triticum aestivum | reverse complement strand
TCCGACTGTGGCATTTCTTTTAGAGCCCTTTCTGCGATGTCGCTCAGACGTCCGACTGTGGCATTTCTTTTAAAGCCCTTTCTGCGATGTCGCTCAGATGTCCGACTGTGGCATTTCTTTTAAAGCCCTTTCTGCGATGTCGCTCAGACGTCCGACTGTGGCATTTCTTTTAAAGCCCTTTATGTGGCGTCGCTCAGACGCCTGACTGTGGTATTTCTTTTAAAGCCCTTTATGTGGCGTCGCTTAGACGCCCGACTGTGGTATTTCTTTTAAAGCCCTTTATGTGGCGTCGCTTAGACGCCCGACTGTGGTATTTCTTTTAAAGCCCTTTATGTGGTGTCGCTAAGATGCCCGACTGTGGCATCATTTCCTTATCTTTATTTGTTCACCTTTCGAGGCGTCGCTTCAGACACCCGATCGGTCCTTATTTATGCTCTGTGGGATTTCAGGCGGACTACCGCCGTTTTCCCTTTTTACTTACCCGTCATGCCAATTTTATTGATTGTGCATTAAGGAAATTAATCATGTTGCATCCATGCATGCATTTGTTATATCTTACGTTCGAACTGTCTTGCGACTACTTTCAAAGTACTCACTGGCTTGTTGATTTGGCCAGATGCTGATGAAGGCGATCTCATGGATGAAGAGTTCGATAGCGAGTCCGACACTTAGAGGAGTCCCAGTCAGTCTCGTGCGACCCTGGATTTGGTCACTGTTTTATATCCGCTTCCGCTACCAAATAAATTTATCGAGCCTCACCTCGACGTTCGATGAAATGATATTCTTAGAGTCTTGTATTTCCCTTCCCGCTGTGTTTTTCCACCACCAACCTATCCTTGAGTCAGTAGTATGTCTCCACACCACTGTGTCCTGTCCGCCATTATGTATGATTATTGGCGTGCTTGTAATAATTTGGTTGTGCAACCGCAGTTCAACCCTGTAATATATTTTATGCTACTGGCTCATTGTATCAAGAAATTGTCTACCAGTGAGGAGGATCTCTCTCATACTGGACTCTAAAGACTGGTTTATCAATAAATATTTTTATTGGAAAACCGGTCGTGACAGTAGAGAGGATCATCCGCCCCGGGTTGATAATCCGGGTCATTTGGCTTTGGTGGTGGCGCCTCAGGTTGGGAGTTATAAGTTCACCAAGGTACTCATGGATGGAGGGAGCAATATCAACATTTTGTATTATGAAACCTTTCGTTGCATGGGATTGACGGATAAGAATCTTAAACCGTCAAACACTGTTTTTCACGGGGTAGTACCAGGTAAATCGGCATACCCAGTTGGTAAGATAGCTCTGGAGGTTGTATTTGGAGATGACCGTGATTCCAGGTCAGAAACCTTAACCTTTGAGGTGGTGAAAATCCAGAGCCCATACCATGCCCTGTTTGGATGACCGGCTTATGCAAGGTTCATGGCAAGGCCCTGTTATGTCTATCTACAGCTCAAAATGCTAGGTCATAAGGGGACCATTACGGTACATGGGAGTCGTAAGATCGCTCTAGATTGCGAAGAGGGTGATGCGGCTTATGCTAAGTCGGTTTGTGCGGCAGAGGAGTTAAAGTTCTACAAAGACAATGTTGATCCAGCGGATATGACTCCTCTGAAGAAGCCCACCACAGAGCATGACCCGGCCCTGAAGTTTAAACCGGCTGATGAGAATAAGTTGGTTGATTTTGTTCCTGGCGATTCATCCAAGCTATTTAGTATCAGCACTAACTTGGATCCAAAATAGGAAAGCGCGCTCATCGAGTTCATCCGTGAGAACCGGGACATGTTTGCATGGAAGCCTTCTAACATGCCAGGTGTACCGAGGGAACTCGCTAAGCACAATCTCAATATTGATCCCAAGTTTAAACCGATCAAGCAGTTTCTTTGCCGCTTCAACGAAGAAAGGCACAAGGCTATTGGTGAGGAGGTAGCCCGGCTTTTGGCGGCTGGGTTTATCATTGAGGTTATTCATCCAGAGTGGCTGGCTAATCCAGTACTGGTGCTTAAGAAGAATGGCACTTGGCGCATGTGTGTGGATTACACGGACTTGAATTAGGCTTGTCCGACTGATCCTTTTGCTCTCCCTTGTATTGATCAGATCATTGATGCTACGGCGGGTTGTGAGCATTTGATTTTCTTGGATGCTTATTATGGTTATCATCAGATCAAGATGGCAGTTAAGGACCAGGAGAAAACAGCTTTTATAACCCCCTTTGGAGCCTTCTGCTATGTATCTATGCCTTTTGGGCTCAAGAGTTCCCAGGCAACTTATCAGCGCTGTGTCCAGAATTGTCTTCATAATAAAATTGGGTGCAATGTTCATGCTTATGTGGATGATATTGTGGTGAAGTCCAGGAAGGAGGAGACACTGATAGACGACTTGAAGGAGACCTTTGACAATCTTCGGGTTTATAAGATGATGCTCAATCCGGCCAAGTGCATTTTCGGTGTTCCGGAAGGCAAGCTCTTGGGTTTGCTGGTGTCTAACAGGGGAATTGAGGCTAATCCGGAAAAGATCAACGTCTCTGGCTAAACCGGCGTGTATCAATGATGTTCAACGTCTGGCGGTTCGTATCACGGCCCTAAGCCGGTTTATCAGCCGGTTGGGAGAGAAGGCGATCCCTCTGTATTAGATGTTGAAGAAGATAGAAAATTTTGTCTGGAGTGATGCTGCTAATGCGGCGTTTGAGGACTTGAAGAAGCAGTTGGCTGAGCCGCCGGTTCTTGCTGCTCCGATTGATAAGGAGCCGCTGTAGTTATATGTGGCTGCTAATGCCCGGGCCGTCAGCGTGGCTATTGTGGTCGAGCGCAAGGAAGCTGGGAAGGAATATCCGGTTCAAAGGCCGGTTTATTATATCAGTGAAGTGCTCATCGAGTCGAAGCAAAGATATCCACATTGGCAGAAGCTTGTGTATGGGGTTTTCATGGCGAGTCGGAAGCTTAAGCAATACTTTCAGGGCCATCCCATCACAGTGGTGGGTTATGCTCCTTTGGGAGCTACAATCCAGAACAAAGAGGCAACTGGCAGGATTGCTAAGTGGGCTATTGAGCTTGGATCGCACGGGTTGAAATATATGCCTCAGAAAGCTATCAAGTCCCAGGCCCTTGTGGACTTCATCAATGACTGGACAGAGTTGCAGGCACCGGAAGACAAACCGGATAACACATACTGGACTATCCACTTCGATGGGTCCATGCAATTGGATGGCTCGGGGCCTGGAGTTGTCCTTACTTCCCCTCGAGGTGATAAAATTCGTTATGTTCTGCGCTTAATGTTTCCTTGTACTAACAATGCAGCTGAGTACGAGGCCTTACTCCACGGTATTCGAGTGGCTAAGGAAATGAACTTAAGCCGAGTACGATGCTTTGGGGACTCTGATCTGGTGGCTCAGCAAGTTTCTGGTACTTGGGATTCTAAGGATCCACTCATGGCGGCTTATCGACGAGAGGTGGATATTGTTGCCGGACACTTCAAGGGTTATCAGGTTGAGCACATTAATCGGCGCAAAAATGAAGCGGCATATGCTTTAAGCCGGCTGGGGTCTCAGCGTAAACCGGTGCCGCCCAATACCTTTCTGGATGTTTTGCATAACCTGTCAGTTAAGTTGCCTATAGAGGAGGACCTGGCTATTCCTAATCCGTAGTATTAGTTGGTGGCGGCTCTACATATTATTCCGGATTGGATGGTTCCATATCTGGCATATATGAACCGGGGCGAGTTACCAGAAGATGAAGTTTTGGCCAGACAGATAATCCAGCAATCCAAGTCCATGGTTATTCACAATGGCGAGTTACATCACTGCAGTGTCTCGGGTGTGTTCCAGCACTGTGTTTCCCCAGAATAGGGCCGTGAGATTTTGCGTGAGATCCATGACGGAGACTGTGGTCACCACGCCGGTTCAAAATCCTTGGTTACTAAAGCTTTTCGTCATGGCTTCTATTGGCTGACGGCTCATGCTGATGTTGAGGACTTGGTAAAAAGGTGCGACAGTTGTCAAAAATTCTCACGCCGAGCTCATGTTCCAGCTCAAGAGCTAAGGATCATTCCAATGACTTGGTCGTTTGCTACTTGGGGGCTTGATATGGTAGGGCCTTTTAAGCGGTCTAAAGATAAGAAGACCCACCTGTTGGTGGCGGTTGATAAGTTCACTAAATGGGTTGAGGCGGAGCGAGTAAGCAAGTGTGATGCATCCACGGTGGTTCAATTCATGAAGAAGGTGATCTTCCACTTCGGTTTTCCACAGAGCATCATAACAGATAATGGCACGAACCTTTCTAAAGGTGATATGGAGGACTTTTGTCAATGAGAGCACATCCGACTTGATGTGTCATCAGTGGCTCACCCCCAGTCTAATGGTCAAGCTGAGAGAGCTAATCAGGAAATCTTGAAGGGTATCAAGCCCCGGCTTATGGTTCCTTTGAAGAGGACGCCGGGTTGTTGAGTGGAGGAACTACCTTCTGTGTTATGGAGCATAAACACCAACCCCAATAGATCTACGGGTGATACACCTTTTTCATGGTTTACAGGGCAGAGGCAGTACTCCCAAGTGATATTCGTCATGACTCACCCCGGGTTGCCAATTATGTTGAGGCGGACAACGAACAAGCACGTCAAGAAGCACTGGACCTGTTAGATGAGAAACGGGACATGGCGTTGGCTCGTTCGGCGGTTTATCAGCAAGACCTGCGGCGTTATGACAGCCGCTGGGTTAAAACCAGGACGTTTCAAGAAGGCAACTTAGTGCTCCGGCTCATCCAGGATAAGACTGATATGCACAAGTTATCCCCACCTTGGGAAGGGCCCTTTGTGGTCAGCAAGAATCTGAACACTACCTCATTGTCGCGACCGGTTTTCCGGGTATTAATTCCCAAAAAATGGCCCTTGTGCTCATCAGCCCCAGGATTACTGTTAGCTTATGAGGCACCAACTTGATACAGAAATTCCAAGCAAAACACAAAATATGTAGTACGAGACCATTCTGGTCTGTGAGTACAACAAATGGTTTCTAGCGGTTGATGGCGGAAGCGGGTTGTGAATCATCAGTGTCTATGGGACTCCATTTCCCACAGGAACAGCTGACCAGGTTAACTCCTATCTTCGCGAGGCTGCTATCACCGTTGCTTAGGTTCCGGGGCTGTCATCACGGTCGCTCCTCTCCGCGCAAGAAATCTGGCCAAGACAATAGCCAAGGACAAGCCAGTGAGTACTTTGAATGTACTCGCAAACATTATGAACACGGGTATAGTATAACAACGGTGTTCCGAAATATTTATGCTCATGACGTCAGTAAAAAAAGGTAAATAAATCTCTGATGCATGTAAGCAGGTTATTTATGAAAATGCAATAACATATTAATAATAATAGGCACCGATCGGGTGTCTGAAGTGACGCCTCGAAAGGTCAGTAAATAAAGAGGAATACCTCAGTCGGGCATCTGAGCGACACCACATAAAGGGCTTATAAAAGAAATGCCACGGTCGGGCGTCTCAGCGACACCACATAAAGGGCTTATAAAAGAAATGCCACAGTCGAGTGTCTGAGCGACACCACATAAAGGGCTTATAAAAGAAATAACAAGCATGCCGCAGTCGGGCGTCTGAGTGACACCACATAAAGGGCTTATAAAAGAAATAACAAGCATGCCACAGTCGGGCGTCTGAGCGACACCACATAAAGGGCTTATAAATAGTCACAGTGAATACCCAGGAGGTAAAACCATCCCAGGGATACTCGGTATTTCAATTAATATAAAGGTGTTAGTCCATAATAAAAATAATAATCATCATAAGTCTCAAGTCACGATCCATGTTCTGGTTTAACAGTTTTTTTCTCCTCCGAAGACCGACACTAAGACCAACACTTGACCCATCCCAGGCTGTAATCCTTAACCATGGACACGGTATTCGAATAGGTTTATTCTCTGCAGAGGGTGTACTCTTTACCCACGAGTAACGGATTCCTTTAGTCCATCGGGACTAATTCCGTCTACGGTCTTTTTGTTGAAACACACCTAACTTGCACACACCAGCTTAACTTACACGTGTCTGGAATCACCCACGACACCTGTCAAGCAAACTCTAAGTGGGGAGGCTACAACCTCGCATAGCATGGGATCAAATTTATATTGCGCGCTCTAAGGGGTGACCTCCCCTCTCGGTCTCAACCGGAAACACCCATGCCCCCGGACCAGGTGGCCTGCCTACCAGCTACAACCGGTATCTTCCACCATGGCCTCTCTGTACGGTGTGTGCTAGAAAGAGGTTGACAACTTACTGAACCGTACTCTACTTGTTTTAGAGACGAGTGGTAGTACGAAACAAGTATGGGGGTTACTGGAACAAGACTCGATCTAGGGTCGACTCAGGAGGTTTAAGTATTCCCTGCATGATTAGCATAACGAATATATTTCATCCAACAGACAGAGTCACCACTCATCATACCCCTCATGCCATGCTGGACACACTCGTCTTGACGAGGAACTAGGGACAAGCTCGGGTCTACCCAAGACAGAGACTTTCCCGTTTTCCTTCCGGTAGGCACGAAAGGCATACGAGGATGATCACTATCACAAGCATGTCCATTTCCAACAGCAAGGAAATTTTCAATAAGCATTCATGCAAATGATCACATCACCACATAAAATAACGAGTTCTACGTATTGAGGTGGTGTCATGATCGTGTCAAACAATGCATGAAAAATATTATGCCAGGGTTCAGAATGCTTGCCTTCAATGTGTGGAAAGGCAGGGTGCACTCCAAAACATTTGAAAGCTTTCTCCTCTCTCCAAAATCCTATTTACAAATATTTTTGAATCAATATATAGTTTCAAAAACAGTACCAAAAGTTGTCTGAATTTTTTTGAAATAAATCTTAAAATAAACTAGACAATATTTGAGAGAGGTAGGAAAAAGAATCAACTCATTTGGAGTTGTAATTAAAAAGTTATAGCCAGTCAAAGTCCTGGTCAAAATCTGTTTTTTTAAATAAAACAGAAAAAGAAAAGAAAACTTTTCAAAAATGTACACGTCGAATGCGCATTCTGGAAATGCGCTTCCACTTACTCCTGCGTGGACCGGCGCTGGGTCACTGACGGTGGGCCCGCCTGGCCCACTGGTCAGGTTTGACCAGTCCACGCGCGCGTCGTCCCCCTCCGACCGAACAGAGGCGGAGCTCCGACGAGGATTGCCGGCAAACGGAGGCGTCCCTTGGTGATCTGGGAACATGGGTGTGCTCAGGATGTCTAGACGAACCCGTGGGTACCCGCCATGGTCGCCTACATGGACGGAGTCGCCAGCGACGAGCTTCGCGGCGGAGAAGGCATTTGGGTGGATTTGGGGTCCTGGGCTATGGTGGCTCTCGGTCGGGCTGAGGCGATGGGTGGCTCCGCCCGATCACATGGAGTTGGGTGGTGGCGCTAGATTGTCGGGAGGTGCCTTGGTTGCGACGGAATCGGTCGGGACTTGGCGGCGACTGAACCGGCCGGACTCGGGGAAGATGGCCTTCCTCTGACGATTGCGGGCTGAGGGGGTGCCATGGGGGTGGCCTAAGGTTGCTTGCATGCTCGAATGAGTTCGGGGGCCTCCTTATATAGCGCTACGAGGTCTGTTTTGTGGCGGCCGGATAAGAACGACGGCAGACCGCCTTCCTGTAGTGGCAGGGCGTCGTGGCAACGACGAGAGCTAGCCGACGATTGAGGGGATAAGCTCGTGCGGCTCCCAGGGGCAGGTGGCAAGCCGGGGTGGCTCCGACGGCGCCGACCGTGGCAGAGGCGCACTGCGGACACAGGCGTGCCGCCAAGAGTGCCCTGACGGCGGCGCTGTAGGGTGCCAGGGCCGCTTGGAGGTTTCTAGTGAGAAGGGGAGCGCGTGGCGCGGCTTGGCAGTGTGGGGCCAAACCAGGGGCGCGACGCGGCGGCTCGGGTGTGCGGCTGCAGTTGGCGCGCTCTGGGCGCGCCCAGTGCACGCCCACCATCTGCTCGATGAAATGCCATGGCCTGCTAGGTGGCTTGGTTGGAGCTGGGGATTAGCAGGTCTAGTCTAGGGGTAGCTGGGATACTAGTGGACATGCCTGTTGGGTCAGAGGATCAGGTCCACAATGCAAACCAAAACTCATGCCAAATATGTCCATGCACTCCAGGTGTTTGACAAAATGCCACAGGCACCTAGGCTTTTCTTGGAGTGGCCAAATCCTTCCAGATCCTAGTCTCTTTAGATGCACAAGAGGGTGGTGAGGTTAGTTTGTACAAAGCACAAACTTGTTAGTGCAAGTTTTGCAAAACTACAATTCTGGACAGGAGGTAAATGGCATCATCTCATGAACCAAAAGTATTCCAATGGTTGCATGCTCCTGGACTTAGGGGTTTTGTAGGGTGGTCTACAAGCAGGGGAAAGAATCAAGGGCCAAAGAGCAAGCAAGAATATGGATGCTGTACAAACCATCATGTTGGACCAGAATGAAGATGAGGTTGATTCACTCAAAATTTTCAAATAACATCACTGGGTTTTTGCATAAAGTTGAATCATATGCTACTACCAACATCCCATAATTTTGGTGGAAGCTAGAAAGAAATATTTAAATGAGTTGTAGTGCAAAATTGCCCACTGGACCAGAGAAGAGAATTGGGTGTAGAGCTCAAAATATTTCATGAATAAAAGTTATTTTTGCATAAAAGTGATTTAAAAACATCACCTGACATCTCCAAATTTTGGTTGGAATTTTAAGTGAATTTATCAAATGGTTGTAGTTCAAATATGGCCATATAACCTTGGAAAACCATTTTTCAAGAAAATAAAGATCAAGCAAATTAATTACGTAATTAGTTCTACTAATAAAAGAAAAGTTTTTCTTGAGAGGCTAAACAAGCCCAATAACATATTTGAAAGTTTTCTTTTTGGGGAAAACTCCATAATAACAAGAGAGAAAAAATGGTCCAAAAAACAAAAGGGAGCCCAGAAAATAAAATTTTAATTTCCTGGCAAAATTTTAATTAACAAAACAAGGTCAAAATTTTGGGGTGTCACAACACTACCCCCCTTAAGAAAAATCTCGTCCTCGAGATTTGTTAAGAGCGGTTTTGAAAAACAAATACCCCACGGTTACGTGTCTTTGCAAGCATGGTATGTGTTCGAGCGGAGGTGAGTCTGCTGCCGTGGTGCTGTGTGAAATGAAATAATCCACGCCGTGAGAAAATATACGATGTAGCAACTCAGGGAAAAGAAATCTCACTCCATGATTCCTTGCGAGGGAAACAGTAATAGTCAAACCGCAACAGAACTACTCACATTAATAGAAACTAAATAATTTACTCGCCGCACAAACTTGGGGTACCACGCATAAGTTACAACACATAAGTAAAAGTTGCAAGAATAAACATAGCAGTGACGTCTATAATGCAAATGGTAACTGGACGGAGTCCCGAGAAAATATCTCTGGAACTAGAACGCACTCCTCTTCTATCGGGGAAAGCGGATTGATCAGACAATGAATGTGTCTCTCTTGGTCTGGCCTCAGTGGTCTGCTGATGGTGATCTGAGGATTTAAGTCTGCGAGACTCTGGAGGTAACGCATTACTCGCTGGGTCAAATGTTCTTGAGCGATGACATACTGTACCAGGTTGGCCAGTACTGGGTCTCTCTCAATCCATCTACCGGGTAAAGATTTTACTTCTCCGGGTGCTGCACGGCTCGGAAAGTAATAATACCCTCGTTCACTGGCATAGGGTACCGCGAATCAGAGGCGAGCGAGTGCTTCGCAAGCAGCAGCTTCTATGGCCATATGTGGGGTTGGCATTGATTTCCCCACGAAGGAGACTTCCGTTGGATCTTGGTTGGAGTCTACGGGAGGGATGTGTACTGCTGCCCAATATTTCGAGGTGGAAGGTGTGATTCTCGATTTGAACAACTCGTACTGGGGTGGCTGGTTAGAACCCATGGTACTGCAGGTAAAGTCCCACAATATTTTGACAAAGCTACCTGGGGTTGCATCTGGGGTTCTCAGATAAATACTGGGGCTTGGCATGACAGGAAAAAGGTTGTGAGGGTGGTGCACAAAGTGTGGGGTGCTTGGTAAGGTCACGAGGTGGCCTTTTTATAGCACTGGAGCTGGGTCATTTTACCGTGGTGAAAGGTAATAAATTTGCCAGCTTAGCTCCAAGGGTCGAGGTCAAGTCACACATACATACCTCACTAAAGTGACGCATCACTGTGGGGGTTGTCGGGGTGGTCTTGGTAGCTGTGCTTGGAAGAAATATGCAATTGTGTGCTGACATATTTATGAAAGGTTACTATCTAAAACAGGGGCACAACAACAGGCTGCGTTAATTCACAAGGTCACACGATTACAAGGCGAGGGTACACTGAGATTCGGCACTACTCGGGTGACTTAGTCTACCTCGTTTACATCCAAACGGGCGTGCCTCATGGATGTGGAGGCTTCTCCACGGTTCTCACCGTTGGAATTAGCCGGAGATGGTGGAGGAACTGCAGGGTCGGGGTAGCAATGATGACCATCGCGGGGATTGTTAGCCACAATCCCGTTGGAGTGTGCTCCCAAAAGGCGATGAAGCACTTCTGGGGTCATCAAAGCATCTCAGTTGATGGCTGGAGCTGACCTCAGGGTCTCGATCGGGTGTCCGAACAACACGACTGGGTTGTCGGCGTCGGGCTCGTCTTCTCCTCTTGTTGGGGCTCGACGAACCAACTCTCCATGAGCTGCGATCAGATCAATGGTGATTTGATCGAATAGCGCCTCTAGTGCACCTATATAGCGCACTACGTGCAATAATGCAGGATCTTTCTCGTGATCTCCGTTGGCTACTTGGTGTGGTCTACCATACCCTTTGCGTCTGGGGTAGTAGTAGAACGGGCGACAGTTAACTCTTGGCGACAACTGCCGGAGTTGAACTATAGCCTCTCGAGCAGCTAGCTGGATGGCTTGTGGCTCAAAGGAAGTTGTCCTTCCGGTGAACCTGTAGGGGCGTTCTGGAGATAGACCCCTACCGTAGATGTGCACAGTGGCCCAGAATTGACGGCTTTCACCGCCCATGGGTCCTTGGTACACAACATATTCTGGGGGCTCTTCTAACGCATAGGCACGACGGGTGAGGTTTGGGAGTATGGTCACAAAACCTCCAAGGTTGGTTGCTGTGGTCTCATTGTGTACTACGGGGCTAGGCATTATGGCTTGGTTTGGGAAAGAGTTTGCGCTGTGCTGAGTTGAGGCTAGCGTGTCCTTTTTATAGAAAAAGGGGACGGAGTCTTCCTTCGCACGCTTGCGAATAAGATAGATTATGTGTCGGTCACTGGCGCGTGATCGATAGGCTAGGTTGATAGGTTGGGAACCGACTGCCAAAAGTGTCGGGGTCACTGTGTGGCTATCTTGCAGGAGAAGCTTGGCTGGGGTTTGGTTAAGGTCTGGTGGGTTGGTTTGCCTAAGTTTTTTGACCTCGTTAAGATAGGATTAGCCAATGGTCAGCCTGGCTCTGATACCAAGTTTGTCGCGACCGGTTTTCCGGGTATTAATTCCCAGAAAATGGCCCTTGTGCTCATCAGCCCTAGGATTACTATTAGCTGATGAGGCACTAACTTGATACAGAAATTCCAAGCAAAACACAAAATATGTAGTACAAGACCATTCTGGTCTATGAGTACAACAAATGGTTTCTAGCGGTTGATGGCGGAAGTGGGTTGTGAATCATTAGTGTCTATGGGACTCCATTTCCCACAGGAACAGCTGACCAGGTTAACACCTATCTTCGCGAGGCTGCTATCACCGTTGCTTAGGTTCCGGGGCTGTCATCACGGTCGCTCCTCTCCGCGCAAGAAATCTGGCCAAGACAATAGCCAGGGACAAGCTAGTGAGTACTTTGAATGTACTCGCAAACATTATGAACACGGGTATAGTATAACAACGATGTTCCAAAATATTTATGCTCATGACGTCAGTCACAAAAGGTAAATAAATCTCTGATGCATGTAAGCAGGTTATTTATGAAAATGCAATAACATATTAATAATAAAAGGCACAGATCGGGTGTCTGAAGCGACACCTCGAAAGGTCAGTAAATAAAGAGGAATACCTCAGTCGGACGTCTGAGCGACACCACATAAAGGGCTTATAAAAGAAATGCCACAGTCGGGCGTCTCAGCGACACCAGATAAAGGGCTTATAAAAGAAATGCCACAGTCGAGCGTCTGAGCGACACCACATAAAGGGTTTATAAAAGAAATAACAAGCATGCCGCAGTCGGGCGTCTGAGCGACACCACATAAAGGGCTTATAAAAGAAATAACAAGCATGCCACAGTCGGGCGTCTGAGCGACACCACATAAAGGGCTTATAAATAGTCACAGTGAATACCCAGGAGGTAAAACCATCCCAGGGATACTCGGTATTTCAATTAATATAAAGGTGTTAGTCCATAATAAAAATAATAATCATCATAAGTCTCAAGTCACGATCCATGTTCTGGTTTAACAGTTTTTTTCTCCTCCGAAGACCGACACTAATACCAACACTTGACCTATCCCAGACTGCAATCCTTAACCATGGACACAGCTATTCGAATAGGTTTAGTCTTTGCAGAGGGTGTACTCTTTACCCACGAGTAACGGATTCCTTTAGTCCATCGGGACTAATTCCGTCTACGGTCTTTTTTGTTGAAACACACCTAACTTGCATACACCAGCTTAACTCACACGTGTCTGGAATCACCCACGACACCTGTCAAGCAAACTCTAAGTGGGGAGGCTACAACCTCGCGTAGCATGGGATCAAATTTATATTGCGCGCTCTAAGGGGTGGCCTCCCCTCTCGGTCTCAACCGGAAACACCCATGCCCCCGGACCAGGTGGCCTGCCTACCAGCTACAACCGGTATCTTCCACCATGGCCTCTCTGTACGGTGTGTGCTAGAAAGAGGTTGACAACTTACTGAACCGTACTCTACTTGTTTTAGAGACGAGTGGTAGTACGAAACAAGTATGGGGGTTACTGGAACAAGACTCGATCTAGGGTCGACTCAGGAGGTTTAAGTATTCCCTACATGATTAGCATAATGAATATATTTCATCCAACAGATAGAGTCACCACTCGTCATACCCCTCATGCCATGCCGGACACACTCGTCTCGACGAGGAACTAGGGACAAGCTCGGGTCTACCCAAGACAGAGACTTTCCCGTTTTCCTTCCGGTAGGCACGAAAGGCATACGAGGATGATCACTATCACAAGCATGTCCATTTCCAACAGCAAGGAAATTTTCAATAAGCATTCATGCAAATGATCACATCACCACATAAAATAATGAGTTCTACATATTGAGGTGGTGTCATGATCATGTCAAACAATGCATGCAAAATATTATGCCAGGGTTCAGAATGCTTGCCTTCAATATGTGGAAAGGCAGGGTGCACTCCAAAACATTTGAAAGCTTTCTCCTCACTCCAAAATCCTATTTAAAAATATTTTTGAATCAATATATAGTTTCAAAAACAGTACCAAAAAGTTGTCTGAATTTTTTTGAAATAAATCATAAAATAAACTAAACAATATTTGAGAGAGGTAGGAAAAAGAATCAACTCATTTGGAGTTCTAATTAAAAAAGTTATAGCCAGTCAAAGTCCTGGTCAAAATCTGTTTTTTAAATAAAACAGAAAAAGAAAAGAAAACGTTTCAAAAATGTACACGTCGAAGGTGCATTCTGGAAATGCGCTTCCACTTACTCCTGCGTGGACCGGCGCTGGGTCACTGACGGTGGGCCCGCCTGGCCCATTGGTCAGGTTTGACCAGTTCATGCGCGCGTCGTCCCCCTCCGACCGAACAGAGGCGGAGCTCCAGCGAGGATTGCCGGCAAACGGAGGCGTCCCTTGGTGATCTGAGAACATGGGTGTGCTCAGGAGGTCAAGACGAACCCGTGGGTACCCGCCATGGTCGCCGACGTGGACGAAGTCGCCGGCGATGAGCTTCGTGGTGGAGAAGGCATTCGGGTGGATTTGGGGTCCTAGGCTATGGTGGCTCTCCGTCGGGGCTGAGGCGATGGGCGGCTCCGCACGATCACGTGGAGTTGGGTGGTGGCGCTAGATTGCCGGGAGGAGCCTTGGTTGCAACGGAATCGGCCGGGACTTGGCGGCGACCGAACCGGCCGAACTCGGGGAAGATGGCCTTCCTCTGATGATTGCGGGCTGAGGGGGTGCCATGGGGGTGGCCTGAGGTTGCCTCCATACTCGAATGAGTTCGGGGGCCTCCTTATATAGCGCGACGAGGTCGGTTTTGCAGCGGCCGGATAAGAACGACGACAGACCGCCTTCCTGTAGTGGCAGGGCGTCGTGGCAACGACGAGAGCTAGCCGACGATTGAGGGGATAAGCTTGCGCGGCTCCCAGGGGCAGGTGGCAAGCCGGGGTGGCTCCGACGGCGCCGACCGTGGCAGAGGCGCACTGCGGACACCGGCGTGCCGCCAAGAGTGCCCTGACAGCGGCGCTGTAGGGTGCCAGGGCTGCTTGGAGGTTTCTGGTGAGAAGGGGAATGCGTGGCGCGGCTTTGCAGTGTGGGGCCAAACCAGGGGCGCGACGCGGTGGCTCGGGTGCGCGGCTGCAGTTGGCGCGCTCTGGGCGCGCCCAGTGCATGCCCACCATCTGCTCGATGAAATGCCATGGCCTGCTAGGTGGCTTGGTTGGAGCTGGGGATTAGCAGGTCTAGTCTAGGGGTAGCTGGGATGCTAGTGGACATGCCTGTTGGGTCAGAGGATCAGGTCCACAATGCAAACCATAACTCATGCCAAATATGTCCATGCACCCCAGGTGTTTGACAAAATGCCACTGGCACCTAGGCTTTTCTTGGAGTGGCCAAATCCTTCAGATCCTAGTCTCTTTAGATGCACAAGAGGGTGGTGAGGTTAGTTTGTACAAAGCACAAACTTGTTAGTGCAAGTTTTGCAAAACTACAATTCTGGACAGGAGGTAAATGGCATCTCTCATGAACCAAAAGTATTCCAATGGTTGCATGCTCCTGGACTTAGGGGTTTTGTAGGGTGGTCTACAAGCAGGGGAAAGAATCAAGGGACAAAGAGCAATCAAGAATATGGATGATGTACAAACCATCATGTTGGACCAGAATGAAGATGAGGTTGATTCACTCAAAATTTTCAAATAACATCATTGGGTTTTTGCATAAAGTTGAATCATATGCTACTACCAACATCCCATAATTTTGGTGGAAGCTAGAAAGAAATATTTAAATGAGTTGTAGTGCAAAATTGCCCACTGGACCAGAGAAGAGAATTGGGTGTAGAGCTCAAAATATTTCATGAATAAAAGTTATTTTTGCATAAAAGTGATTTAAAAACATCACCTGACATCTCCAAATTTTGGTTGGAATTTTAAGTGAATTTATCAAATGGTTGTAGTTCAAATATGGCCATATAACCTTGGAAAGCCATTTTCAAGAAAATAAAGATCAAGCAAATTAATTATGTAATTAGTTCTACTAATAAAAGAAAAGTTTTTCTTGAGAGGCTAAACAAGCCCAATAACATATTTGAAAAGTTTTCTTTTTGGGGAAAACTCCATAACAACAAGAGAGAAAAATGGTCCAAAAAACAAAAGGGAGCCCAAAAAATAAAATTTTTAATTTCCTGGAAAAAATTTAATTAACAAAACAAGGTCAAAATTTTGGGGTGTCACACTCATCGACGTTCGAGAGCACAAAGACTCACACAAATCAGAGGAGGAGACTCGTCGGCCGTGGAATATTGCTCTTCTTCGGCCTTACTACACCTAAGCCCTAGGCTCCTATTATGTACATATTTTGACAATGTATATATTATGATCAATATAATAACCCACATGCTTGTTAAAAGTAGGGCTTATGCCATTTTTTTCCAATATTTCTTGATTACATGGGGGCTTCAGCTGACAAAGCGGAGTTATGTCCATTAATCCAGCTATCACGCCACAACAAAGCTTGGGAGTTTCACACCCAAGGGGCCAAAGAGAGTCTTGTTGCTAAGCACAACTCAAACATAGGCACCCATTGAGCACATCTCACAAAGTTACTTGGGGGCTCTTTGTGCAAAGCAACAAAGAGTTTGAAAGGACCCTTGTAATAGGCTATCGAGCCAGGCTTGGAAGCCAGGTGTATTCACCTAAAACCCCAGGTTAACCTGCCTTCATCAAGTAAGCCACTCTGTCCAGGTAATCCTGGTATGACCCGCCGAACGTTTGACAAGTCAATCTAATATAGACCCTGAACTTGTCAAAGTTAAAACGATGATTGGTTAATGTGAGGTCCATCTCAAAAGGCTTTGTCAAATGGTTTAACTGAGCGGCCTGGCAGCCCATGAAAAGCCTTGAATTTGGGCCTGGAAGCCCTTGAAAAGCCTCGACTACAAGTTTTTATTTTTCTTTTATTTGTCAAAGTTTTTCTTCTTTGATAAGGTTGTTTTGGTAAACCAGCGTCTATTGACCCGGTATGACTATAAGTCATCAATGTAATCCGGTGTTTGTTAACCCGGCTTGGCTTTCAACTATAAGTTGTTAGACCGCATTCAATGATAAACTGGTGTTTGTTAAAACCGGTCTGGCATTGACTATAAGTCGCCACGATGATCATCCGGTGTTTATCATAACCCGGCATGGCTTCAGTATAAACCAACAAAGCATGGTGGAGAGTTATCAGAACTCCAGATTTGGGTTATCACCCTTACTATAAGAAAGTTGATAAACCAACGACGTGATTCAATATCACAGGTATGATATATTTCATATTTCGTTATCCCTGCAGCCTTGGTTATAAACCTGGCTTTATATTAGGCATTATGACCCGTCCGGCGGTAAACCGCCAGGACAGTTTTTCCATCTATTATGTGCAGAAACAGGATTGCATAAAATGTCTAAGGCACGAAAGCAAACACAGCAACAATCATGACGGATTAAACTAGTGTTATGCAGCAGTGCACGATGGCAACAGATCAAAGAAGTATTTCAACTAGCCTATTACAAGGCACTTTGATGCCCAAAAGAATTATTGTTTATTGCATAGGTCGCAGTGTACAGAATTAAAGCCGGCTGCCGGATTAAGATTAATCGCCACGCTGACGTGAAGATGATGGATCGTCTTGCGCCGGTTCACCCTCCTCCTCTCCACCCAGTGGCTGGAAGTCAATGGTTGCCTAGTCAATCCCAGTTAAGGCTCGGAAGACAGCTTCATCGCTTATAAGGGTGGACGGTTCAACATCAGGAGCATAAGTGTGCTTACGGATTGGCGGGATAAGATTTTGCACTTCATAGACAGATGCATCAATCCGCTTGTTGTCTGCATCATAAATTGACCGTGGAAAGACACGTCAGTCTCCTCAGCTAGTTTTCTTGCAAGAGGACGCATTTCCTTAGTCAGAGCCTTGAGGGCGTCATTGTCAAAATCTAAACCATCTTCTTTTTGGCTGGGGTAGCCGTTTCCAATGTCTTCCGGATCAAGATCAGATATCCACGCTTTGGCTCGGGTTAGAGCAGATAGGGCACCGGCTCTCGCAGCTAATCTCTTTACTTCCTCGAGCTGGGCAGGTGTCATGGATAACTTGGCCAATGTTTCCTTGATCAAAGTGGGGTGCGGTTTGTTATATGAGGCTGTGCAAATAACCCATTGAGCGCCGGTATACAACTGTTCTATCAAAGTATAGGCATCTTTCAATTTCTTGCGCATATCCGAGACAAGATGAGCAACGCGACTACCTGCAACGATTTAAGAACTGTTGTTAAACCAGGAGTTTCAAGGATGTTTAAGAAGAGCTCATAAAGAGGGTACTTAGCAAAGACAGCAGAGGTCATAGCGTTTTTTTCGCTTTAGGCCAGTTAGCTGTTCTGTCACTGGTTTAAGGGCCGCTTCAGCATCCTCTGCCCACTTTACCAGAGTTGCTTTTTCAGCATCCCAGTTAGCCCATTCAATTTTGAAATCCTCCTTCAATTTCTCCATGGAGGCCAAGGTGCTAGTCATCTCGTCTTTTGCTTTGGACGACTTTGCCTGTTGGAATTTGATGTTTTCTCGCAGATCGGCAATTTGGGATTCTTTCTTCTTCAGGTCATCCTGCAAAGGACGATTAAGAAATTGGTAGTGCATCTTTGAAGTCCCAAGCACGTAAGAAGTTATACACTTGGCACTTGGGGGCTAATGCCTATCGTTTTTCATCAACAGTATGATCAAGTCCCAAGGCTCAATACAAGTATTAATTTTGGCACTTGGGGGCTAATGAGGATTGCTTTTTAAAAGAAACTGATATTGTGGAAGTCCCAAGCACATAACAAGTTATATACTTGGCACTTGGGGGCTAATGCATACTGGATCAATTTCAGGTTATCAAGTTTTATTGAACCGGTTTCTATTGATGGTTATCAGGAATTGTGGAGAACTGCATGACAAGATGAACCGGTTCATCCTAAAGGTATAAACTGATCCATAGGGGCTACAAATGCAGAAGTTCAATATTATTCTACTACAAGTCCCCGTTCATAAAAAGTGTGATGGACCGGCCCTTGGGGGCTACCGGAGTTGGTATTCTAAGACAGCGTAAAGGAAAGAAAATTTATGCAAGGGGATGGATGTTTACCTCATATCGCTGTTTCATCAGATTTACTAAACCGGCTTCATAATCTCGGCTTGTATACAGATGGTTGAAGTATCCAGAATGAAGCTCCTGAGCATTGAGTTGAGCACAGCTGGATAAATCTGTTTTCCACTTGCCCTTGTCTACAGCAGAGAATTCTTCCTTGGCACTGTGCTTTGATAAAGCGACTGGATTGCCAGGAGCAGTGTGACCAAAACCGATAATCACAACATCATCTGTGGTGCGATCAACAGTCTTTGATGGACTTGATGGTTTGTCAGATGTTCTTGCCGGGCTTGGCAGATCGACAGATGGGCTTGAGGTACGGGATCATCTAGAGTATTTTCAGCATTTTGATCGGCCGCTTCTGAAGTCTTCTCCAGTTCAGGGGCCGGATTCTCGTCAGTTGGTGTAGTCAGCTTAGCTTTCTTGCTAAGTCTAGCTTTGGCACTGAATAAAACAGATGAGGAGGTTAGTACAATAAACCAGTACAAGGTGTCAAAGGTTAAAAATCATATGCTTACCCCGGAACAGTCTTGAGAAAGGGCATTTGTGTGGCTGATGATTCGCCAGAGGATGAATGCGAGGTTCCCTGATAATTTGAATCAGACGGATTAAGAGGATTTTGGAAGTAACCCGCCTTGGGATAAACTGTATTAGAAGTATAAGAGAACTCTTGACGATGCTTGCGAACCGGAGAGTTTGGTAAACCGGAAGAGGTAACTTGTTGGCCACTATGTCGAGTGGTGCGACGAGCTTCAGGCTGTTGTGTCTTCAAAGAAAAGCGTGGATCCAAATAAGCAAGAGGGTGTGAACGTTTTACTTTCCGGACTGCGTGGCGGAGTTTTTGTACGGGCACATGATTTGAGTTAGAAGATAGAACAATTACCTCTGCATCACCAGCGTGGCTAGCTTCCGCTTCATCCTGATAATAATCATTGTCAATGAGATGTACGGAAAAAGAACCAAGAGAGTCAAGTTCTACCTCTAAATCCGGGTCATACATCTCTTCATCATTGGGAGTATCAGAAGCATCGGTGGTTTTCTTCTTTGCTGGCCTCTTTGTGACCTTGGTCTTAACACGAGGCGCTGTCACCGGTTTGTCTTGCGGTTTTGCCAGTTTGTCTTGCGGTTTCCTCCTCCAGAACAGATCATTGCCCTGCAAAGATGAACAGAAGGTCATAAGAAAGTGTTTAAAAGGGGACGAATTAAAGTAGAAAGATGCAATTCTTACAGCTGGCGGTTTGTTGGAGACATAAAAGGGACTCAACCCTGTCTTGCTGCAATCAGATATCGATTCATCCAGCATCTTTTTAACAGCTTCAGTAATTTCGAGGTCAGTTAGCTGCATATCAGTGTGACATTGAGGGTCGTTGACATCCCCAGTATATTCACACATTAACCCAGCATGACGGCTTAAGGGCAAGATGCTCCAAGAAACCCAGCAACGGACAAAGTCAATGCCGGTTAAACCGTTCGCCATAAAAGCTCGGACCTTAGAAAGTTGTGGTGCATATTTGGATCGTTCCTTGGTAGTAAGCCGTTGGGGCAATGGATGATCACCGCTGAGCCGGTGAGCACGATAACCCGACAGAGTATTTTCATCATCAGGGGCAGTGTTTCGGCAGTAAAATCAAGTCTGATTCCAATCCTTGGGGTGGCTGTGATGTTTGGCATGAGGAAAATTGACTTCTTTCCTTTTTTGAATCGACACCCCGCCAAGTTCAGTGTTGGGGCCGTCTGTAAATTCAGTACGGCGGTTCACGTGAAAGAAGTCTCTAAAAAATTCGACGGCCGGTTCTTCATGCAGATAAACCTCACAAAACACTTGGAAATTGCAAATGTTGGACACATAGTTCGGTCCAATATCTTGAGGGCGGATTTGGAACCTGGCAAGTACATCACGGAACAATTTTGATCCGGGAGGGCTAAACCCTCGGTCCAGATGATGTACAAACACAACTACTTCTCCATCTTGAGGTTCAGGAGGATTCTCAGTACCCGGGACTCGCCAGTGGATATTTTCTTTGCTCGCTAAAGCGCCAGTCAAAACATACCCAGTCAGTTGCTCTTCCGTAACCCGGGAGGGAACCCAATTGCAAGAGGAGAGCTGTTTGGCCATTTTGATGACAAAGATGGAAAAGAAGATTTAAAGCCGGTTCACGATTCAGGACTGATATGCATAAACCGACATCAGGCCGGGGGAAGGAGACATCAAACTATATGTATATGGTAAACCGGATACTGATGTTAAAGTAGAGTTGGTGATTTAAGAGAGGGGTAATGGTACCTGACGGATTATCTTTTTCAAAGGTTAAACCGCTTACAGTGGTATGGAAGGAACATATCTGAAAATTACTATGTGCTACAGAAACAGGTTTCACAGACTAATGTTATAGTTATGGATCTAGTGCAGTTCAGAAAAAGGAAAAAAATTCAAAGCCTTAAGGGGGCAATAGCAGAACAACAAAGATCCAGATGGGATCTGCTCACGGACGAAGTGATGCTATGGTGAGGAAAAATAAACTATAGCTACGGCCGCGCAGGGAGGATATCAAGTTCATCAAGATATGATGTGATAGTAAGGTCAAGCAATGAACGCTGACAAACACTGATGAACACCGACAAATACATGAAACCCTAATGCAGATCTAGGGTTGAAGAAAAGAAGGCTTACCGGCTTCACGGGAGCAGCGGAGAGGTGCCGCGGTTCTCTGGTGCGCTCAGGTCGATGCAGCGGCCAGGGGTGGTGCAGCGGTTGAAGGTCCAGGGTGGCGACGGAGTTTCAGAGCTCGGGCGTCGCGAGGAGGAAGAAGAGGCGAAGAGGCACGTAAGGGGAAAAGAAAAAGACCTCTGGTCCTATTTATAAGTCAATTGGATAAGCAGGCCGGCGCGGGAATCGAGGAGCCCAAAAAATGGATGTGGGACACAGCTGTCGCTTCGGTCTTCGGAGGTCAATTGATAAAAAAAATATTTATAGGTTTTTTATAAGTAGGTGACGTCATGGTAGTTTATGATGATTTCAGAAGATGACGTCATGGCGGTTTACAAGGATAACACGAAGATGTTCAAGGTGGAATTTATCTAAGTTGAAGATTGACATGAATAGGTTCAAATCAATCTGGGGCCTAATGTTGGTGATATAACTACTGAGTATAAACCACCTAGGAGGGGCTGGGTTATGCTTATAAGTGATCATTTACATTGAAGCCCATGAAGACAAAGACTATGTCGCTTTACTACGGAGGCTTAGAGGCCCAGAGCCCAATGGCGGATTAGGGCCCATAGATATAAACCGCCATGAGATGTGTAACTTGTGTTGTAAGATAGGGGAAGGAAGAAACCGAGCTGGACACAGGTATGAGCCGGCGTCAGGATTCTGTAGACCGCCGGGCGTCAACCTATGTATATAAAAGGACGACTCGGCGACGGTTCAGGGACAAGAAACAACAACTCGAGAACTAGACAAAGCAGATTCGCTCCCTGGTTATCGAGACCCCGTCAATTCCAACACAACTGGATTGTAGGCTTTTACCTTCACCGCAAGGGGCCGAACCAGTATAAACTCCCCGTGTCCTTTGTCCGATTTAACCTCTTTAAGCTAACCTAGTCGCGATGGCTCCACGACTAAGTCCTCACACTAGGACATCTGGCGTGATAATTCCACGACACCTGAGAAGGGCCTGGAGTGGTCTTCGTCAGATGAACTGACGTGCTCCAAGCGTGCATCAAGAGCATGGGAGACAAGAATATCAAACTTGTTGATGTGGTCCAGGTGATGTTAGTTCGCCGGATTCTCCCATGCCAACGTAGGAGTTGCAATTTATGGGAGTTCAATCTGGCCAAGCACCAAACCCTGCCGGAGTTCTTCGACACAACACACGAAGACATCTGGAAGATGCTCTTCAAGCCCGGCAAGTCGTGGCAAGACTCGGCTGAGGACCGCGGGTACAAATTGTCCCGTCCCTCAAGTTTGGTATGTCCTTATGCGTTTAAAAGGTGTTCCTTTATTTGCATAACGATTCCCCCAGGGCTGGGTGAAGAAGGCAGGGCAGTTCTATTATCCAGCCCCGCTGCCTGAGGAGCAAGCAGGCCCACTTCTGATGAAGATGCTGGTCCCAGTGCCCTATAAGGCGCCGAAGAAGAAGGGCGAGAAGGAGGCCAAGGAGACCAGGGGCGGTCTTCGTCGCAAGGGTACTTCGGATGTAGCGTCCGAAGACTCTGAAGCCCGTTCCTCCTCCGAAGAAGAAGAGGAAGAGGAAGAAGAAGAAAGGGAAAGCCAACCACCCCCACCCCCCAGTGAGGGGAAGAAAGAAGAGGACAGCCTCCACACATTTGGAGGCTGAATCGTCTAAGAAGGGGAAGGCACCTCTTCTAGATGAATCCATCCCAGCCACCAATAGCAGCCCGGAGTGGGATCCCAGGGTCAAGCCTCTGCCAAATCGTGAGTACAAAGAAACCCGGACACATTCATATATCCAGTCTCACTATTGCATAGAATTAATATGTTGAGTCATGCATTTTGCAGTCCGGCCAGGTCCAACATCGAGCAATCTTCATCGGAGGATTCACTGGGCTCGGATGCGATGGACAGCGGGACTCTCCCGATGGCCTCCTCCCCCAAACACGTGGACAACACCGAGGTGTCGTCTCAAATGGGCCTAGGCCAAGGAGGAGCTCAGGAGACCGTCAAGGCGGTGCCAGAGGGTCGCACCTAGGCAGCCGGACACATGGGGGAGCAAACCCCCATGGATACTGACGGCGGGGGACATATTGAATTCGGCCCCCAGCCGGACACAGTTCTGGAGACCAATACGGTTCCGGATTCAGGCAAGCAACCTCCTTCAACAGAAGGGGGTGCACCTATTCCACCGGCAACCTCTGTCCAACCAGAGGTGTCAGATACCTTATCGGCAGTGCTGAAGTATGCTTCCATCATTGAAGAACAACGTACCCTTATGGGTGTGGTGATTGAGAAAATTCAGTCTAACGAAAGCGGGCTGACCAAAGCCTGTACCAGCCTTCTAACAGGCTTTGAGGTAAGTAGTGAGGTTTAAAGAGTGTCATAGTATATATATTAGCCCCTGATGCACTGTTCGGTGTTCGAAAAGAAAAGCCGGACAGGGGATCAAATATATTTCGCAGGAGTCTTACCATGTAACACCTATTTGACTAAGCAGGCATCTTTTTCGACTGCCACCTCTCATACTGCGGAAGTCTCTGGAGTGAAGTAGAGTCTGGAGCGGGCCAAAAAAGAGCTCAACCAAGTGAAGAAGCAATTGGAGGATAACCAAGGTATTTAAAACCTTGTTTGTATTCAATATGAATAAATGATTGAATGTGACAAAAAATGTCATAATATGTATCAAGAGCAATGACCAAAGTCGAGGCTCTTAAGAAGGCGGTAGCTGAAGCCGAGAAGAAAGCAGCCAAGGAGCAGACCACTGGTGAAAAACACGAGGCCAGAGTCATTGAAGTTCAGACAGAGCTCCAAGAGGCCGTGAAGAGGTGCGAGACCTTGGAGCAGAGTATGACGGATAAAGAATCTGAACTCACCAAGGCTCGTCAAGCCACACACGATGCCTGGGGTGAACCCAAGGCGCTCTCCAGGAAATCCAGGAGGCTAGAAAGATTGCGGCGGGTAAGGCTTTTACTATGCAAAGCAAATATGTGAAGGAGATATTCCTTTTGCTAACCCGAATTCAGAGTTCTCCAGGGGTGTTTGCGGATCTGCCGCGTAGCGTGACTAATGCCGCACAATTCTACTGAGCCGAAGAGGGGAGCTCTATGGAGAAGCTGGTCTGGTCGCAATATCTTGCGCCAAAACATCCAGTGCCCCTTATCGATCAACTAAAACAGCTGGTCGAGCTGCATAGGGCGGCCGAACTAGCCATGAAGGATTTGATTATCCGGCTATGGCCTGCCGAGGCAATTCCTAGCAGCTCCTTCGGGCTCGTGAAGCGGCTGGTTAGTGCCTGTCCTCGGCTTGACGCCATCAAGCGATCGGTCTGCATCGAAGGTGCGTGAATGGCCTTTGCCCGCGCCAAGGTGCACTGGGTGAAGATGGATGCCGCAAAGCTGATGACCGAAGGACCGCCGTCGGGAAGGAGCACCGCAAGCCCGAGATGTATTATGACAGTGTCCTGGAGGGATCCCGCCTTGTGGCGGAGCAGTGTGCCAAGGATATTATTTCCTATGAATATTTTCATGTTATCCTGTGCTGTAATATGAAACAAGGTCGTTATGTAATATAATGCTTGTTATTGAATTATTACCTCCTACACAGCCGTTTTTATATCAATTCTGAGGGTTGGCCAGTCGTCGGCTTCTGCCCCCATGTAGGAAGTACAGGGGTGGTCGGGATAAATCTAAACACTCTTTAGTCCAGTTTTGGGTCCTTGAAGGAGGTGTTTAGCGCAATGAACCAGGCAATCAGACTACAAGGCTTTATCACCCTCACTTAGCCATAGGAGTTTGACAAAAGAAAGGTAGGCGCAGCCCCTAGTGTTCGGAAGACCGAACTTGGGGTTCTATAAACACCAGATCGGATAAAAACCGATCCATCGCATGATGCATTAGTTATCACATAATGCGGAATAAATCGTTAAAGATTTTGTGACCTCTCGAACAGCTGACCAGCTCTCGGCGCATCATGACAGTCAGTTTTCGGCTTTCTCTACTGAGGTGCTAGTCCGAAAGAACCGGGACACAATCGTAGTAGTTCTCCCTTTACTACCCTAGACGATATAGCGGAACGTAGGGTAGCAAGCACAGGAGCCGGGCAACCCAACTATTGACCCAAGACATGATTCGGAGCCGATGCATATAATGCTATATGTTCGGGGTGCTGAACAACCGTGAAGGTGTTCGGACTTTCCTGCCGTGTTATGGGGTATGATGAAGCCCCTGGAGAATTAAAGCGTACCAGAGTGTACGGCTGCTACTTGACAAAAAATATTAGTAAAGAAGAATAGCAAGTGAACATCATATAAAGCCGCAGATTGTTTTCATTGTAATGGAATAATACGTCAAAGCGTATAAGTATAAGTAGTGTGATAAAAAAATAGGACTTCGGAACCTACTGAGACGAGGGGGGAGTTGCGTGCGGATCTGGAGAACAATAGGATGATCGTCGAGGAGAATATCTAGGGATTCCCTTGCTCGTTCGAGCTACTTCCTCCTTGGTATGTCCTTCCCTTCATAGGTCCAGTCCCCAGGTCGCTAGTGATGGCCTAAACAAAAGTTAACCTGAAAAAAAGTGTAAAATAATGTGTGTGTGTCTCGGAGCAGTTAAGCCGCATTGTTTAACACAACCTAGTTGTTACTCCGTCTATCCTCATGGTATCTTTAATGCGTAATTAAGTACACGTGGAACGAGGGCCGTAGTTTGGTCGAGGTTGGGACGGGGGCCAAGTGGCTAGTTGAGCTCTTGACGAGCTAGGCTGTCCTGCGCAGGGTTGTTCGGACTCTTTTGACAGTGTCGAGGAGCTTGGCCGCCGAATTGAAGTTCGATTTAAAGAGTCCGCTCTGTGCTTCTGCTGCTAGGGCAGTGGTGTGCTTTTCAGTACGGAGGGAGCGTTCCGTGTTTCCATTGACTGTTATGATGCCATGTGGACCAGGTGTCTTAAGCTTGAGATAAGCATAGTGTAGCGCCGCATTGAATCGAGCGAATGCGGTTCGTCCGAGCAGTGCGTGATAGCCACTGCGAAAAGGGACGATATCGAAGATTAGCTCTTCGTTTCGTAAATTATCCGGGGATCCAAAGACCACTTCCACTGTGATTGAGCCCGTACAGCAGGTCTCAACACCTGGTATGACACCTTTGAAGGTAGTTTTGGTGGGTTTGATCCTTGAGGGATCGATACCCATCTTGTGCAGTGTGTCCCGATAAAGTAGGTTCAGGCTGCTGCCACCGTCCATAAGGACTCGCGTAAGGTGGAATCCGTCAATGATTGGGTCAAAGACCAGTGCCGCTGAACCACCGTGACAGATGCTGGTTGGATGATCCTTGCGATCAAAAGTGATCGGGCAGGACGACCATGGGTTGTACTTTGGGGCGACTGGATCCATCGCGTAGACGTCCATGAGTGCGCGCCTCTTCTCCCTCTTGGGAATATGGGTGGCGTATATCATATTCACCATTTTGACTTGTGGAGGAAATTTCTTTTGCCCTCCTGTTTTTGGTGGTCGGGGCTCCACGTCATCGTCATCGCTTTGTGACCCCTTCTCTTTGCTTTCGGTGTTTGACTTGCCGGCCTATTTGAAGACCCGACATTCCCTATTGGTGTGATTAGCTGGTGTACCTGGGGTGCCGTGAATTTGACATGGACGGCCGAGAATCCAGCGTTGCCAACCGTGTCTTCGGCGCTATCGCCATTGTTTTGACGCTTGTGTCTGCTACATCGGGGCTTGCCGTTGTTATCTATGGATTTAGAAGTTCTAGGTTTACTTGCGGTGCTGTTGCTATGAGCTAGCCAGCTGTCCTTGCCCGCACAAAAGCGGGTAATAAGCATCGTAGGGCTGCCATGGACTTTGGCTTCTCTTGGACGAGGTGTCGGGCAAGCCATTCGTCACAGATGTTGTGCTTAAAGGCCGCTCGGGCTTCGGCGTCCGGACAATCGACGATCTGGTTCTTTTTAGTTAAGAACCGAGTCCAGAATTTCCTGGCTGACTCTCTGGGCTGTTGGATTATATGACTTAAGTCATCGGCATCCGGATGTCGGACATAGGTGCCTTGGAAGTTGTCAAGGAATGCGTCTTCCAGGTCCTCCCAACTGCTAATAGAGTTTTCGGGTAGACTGTTCAACCAGTGCCGAGCTAGTCCCTTGAGTTTTAGCAGGAGATATTTGATGGCATGGAGATCATCACCGCGGGCCATATGAATGTGGAGAAGGAAGTGTTCGATCCATACCGCGGGATCTGTTGTCCCATCATATGATTTGATGTTTACGGGTTTAAACCCTTCTGGGAATTCATGTTCCATTACTTCATCAGTGAAGCATAGGGGTGTACGGCGCCTCTATGTCGGGCTACATCATGACACAACTCGGATGGAGCTGGTCTGCGATATTCAGCCCAGATAGGTTTGTATTTGTTATATCCGGCGCAGTGGCCATCGTCACGTATTGGGTCGCGCCCCCACGATTCGTAGATCGATCTGGGCTGTCCTGCTCTGTTTTCCAAGTCGTACCGCATGTCATGTGCGTATCCCCGAGCTGTTGTGTTTCTGTTTGTTCGGCGACAGGGCGTGGGCTGGTGTTCAGGCTGATATGCCTCTTTATCTCGGCCACGCGGTGGTCAGGCAGCCGCATCGTGCGCTGGTAATGTGGGATCTAGTGCCTCGTCATCAAATTGAGATAGCAACCTGCGCTTCGGGTAACTTTTGGTTGGCCATTTGAGTCCATATTCCTCGACTGCCAGGACCTCAATCCATCTATCAGTGAGCAGATCTTGATCAGCTTGAAGCTGCTGCTTCTTCTTCTTCAGGCTCTTTGTAGAGGCTAGAAGCCGGCGCTTGAAGCGCTCCTGCTCAACGGGATCCTCACGCATGATAAATTCTTCATCGCCGAGGCTCACCTCATCCTCAGAGAGGGGCATATAATTACTGTCTTCCGAGTCTTCATTCATGGCCCGTTCATCAGGGCTGGCTTGCCCGTCTTCCCGTTCGGCATGTTCGAAACTTGGCTGGGCGGGGTCGTCGTTGTCTTCGGCACCGTTCGGAGTGCTATTGTCTCTTGTGCCGGTATCGATGTTTTTACCATGGTGTGGTTTAGAGCGGTGCCGCTGACGTCGGCGCTTCGGCTGCTTCTCAGGAGGCTTATCCTCAACTGGATCCTTTTTATCCTTGCCATTATCTTCTTTGGGTGTATCCACCATGTATATGTCATATGGGGAGGTGGCTTTCTAGCGCCCTGTGGGCGGTGGTTCTTGATCCTCTCCGGCATCATCGTCCATACCGTTGATGTCTTCAGAGTCGAAATCAAGCATGTCGGTCAAGTCGTCGACCGTGGCTATTAAGTGGGTGGTGCACACTACAAAAAAAATACACTTCCGTGATGATACGTGTTTGTCACAGTAGGTCGCGTTTTTTGTCATGCATGTACATCCATGACGATTTTATGACAGAATCAAGATAGTCATACCTGTGCTGTCGTAGAAGTGTTCCATGACATTACCAAAATTATCATCACGGAAGTGTCCACTTCCATGACAATAAATCGCGCGTCACAGAAGTGCTTTCGTCAAGGGTCACCGACACGTGGCATCCACCATAACGGAACGCCGTTAAGCTATCGGGTCGGGTTTTGGATCCATAACCCGTTAACAGCCTCGACCAATGGGGATTTTCCACGTGTAAAATCATCATTGGCTGGAGCAAACACGTGTCGGTTCACCGTTGGGACAGATGTCATCCACTCATTGGACCGAAGGTGCCTATGATACGGCGACACGTGGCACGGCCCAACACAGGCCCATTCCTGTGAAAAGGCCAGCCCGTTTGACTTGGTCAAAAGGTGGCGGGCCGGCCCACGGAAAGCCTGTTAACGGCCTGTTCGCATATAGCCCATTTATAGCTCGCTAACCCAGGGCCCGTTACGACGTCTCCGAATTAGGCCCAGTAGCGTCATCTAGGACGTCCAATATGATTCCAGCCCGTTTTAACTTCCGGCCCATGTGTGGCCCATGACTTCTTTCGGCCCATATGAGGCCCTTTGTAACACTTGGCCCATTAACGGCCCGTGGTGAAACTGGCCCGTAATGAACAGTGTATCAATTTATACCCATTAATGGCCCGTTATTCTATTGGGCCGTTTCCAGCCCAAGTTATCTTTCGGCCTTCTCACGGCCCATTGATTCTTGGGCTCATTTGCAGCATTCGGTTACTTACGGCCCGTTACTGTCATTTTCTGCTTGTGGGCCAAATTCAGCCCGTCATTACAGTCAGCCCGTTTGTGGACCGTTAATACGTTGGGTCATTTTCATGTAAAAAAACCCGTTGGGCTGTTTTCATAGAGTTATCAAATACGGCCTATTAACGACCCG
This sequence comes from Triticum aestivum, assembly GCF_018294505.1. Taxonomy (NCBI): domain Eukaryota; kingdom Viridiplantae; phylum Streptophyta; class Magnoliopsida; order Poales; family Poaceae; genus Triticum; species Triticum aestivum. Next base: position 126,239,874 of record NC_057801.1, on the reverse strand, counting down.
TTATGGTCCACGAATAGTACGGCCCATGATTGGCAAAATGATGATATGCCCCGTAGAAGCCCATGGATCGTACAGCCCGTAGAAGCCCATGGATCGTACGGCCCGTAGAAGGCCCATGGATCGTACGGCCCGTAGAAGGCGCATGGACACTACGGACCGTAGAAGGCCCATGAATCCTAAGGCCCGTATAGAAGACCAATGGATCCTACGGCCCGTATAGAAGGCCAATGGATCCTACGGCCGAAAGAAGGCCCATGGATCATATGGCCTGCAGGAGGCCCATGGTTACAACAGTCCGTGTGTTGCCATGATTATTTTGGCCTAGTTACCAAAAATAGGCTATTGTGACCACTAGAAAAACACAGGAAAAGAACTGCAGTGACTACAAGCAAACAACTAAACAAGACAATAAGGAAATAAATAAGCAAGCAATTAACGCTAGCCTATTACCGCTATTACACATATTACATCCACTGGGCATCAAAGTTCGCCACCAGTTCAAATATAGGGAACAAAGAAGCATATTACATACACTGGCCGTCAAAATTGGCCACTAATGCAAATAAACATGGCAGCAAAACAAGAGGGTAACTGAAACAACTTCAGAAGAGCTCAAGAAACGTTATCCTGGGTATCCACCATGCTGGCAATAAGCATAGCAAGCTTATTAGCTTTGTCCTGTTTGGCGCTAAAATCCTCCAACGCTTGCTGTTGCACCAGAAAGTATGCATCTGAATGCTTGAGAGACTTCCGCAGTCATTCCGCTTCTTGTCGCAGCACAGCTGATGAATGTCTTTCAGCTTGTAGTTGAGACTCAAGAAACCGAACTGATTCAGACAGTGAGTTTGAATAGCTTGTGCAAGCGGTAGTGGCTAGTAACTCAAACACTAAACCAAGACAGGACTTTGGGGTTGTCTCGCTGTCTTCAAGATAGTCTTCCTTAGCTATTTTATCCGCTCTGTTGGAGACCAACAAGGATGTGTCACTGTCCTGAACCTTATCTACATTACTTCCTTTACCATTGCTTAATAAGGCACTCTTCCCCAATATTCTGTCAGCATTCTAAAAGAAGAAACAAGCAGACACATAACAAGTTTAGCATGTACTAGTATATGAAACTCATTTTGGTGAACCAGTTCATTAGTAAGGTGGACATGATTAAACTACCAAGTCTTCTATTGCCAAGTACTAGTACATAATAAAAGCATCAAACAAACATATCTATGTCCTATGGTCACTTCATTGTCTTGCCAAATCAAAATAGAGACACGGTTCAAATCATATCAGTTCAAGACAAAGCAACAGTGAAAGAATACAAAGCGTGGGAAACTACACGGCACAACAAGATTTCAGATGGGTACCACGGGTCTACATGTACAACAACACTATTGGCTCTGTTGTGATGCTAGTAATGTGTATGATATGAAAGTCAACTGTATACACAATTGAAACAACTGTATACACAATTGAAATTGAAATCAACAGAGCTATTGATAAGAGCAAACCTGTTAAAGAAATATGCGTGAACATACCTTGGATCCTTCAATTTAAAAATAAGTCTGTATGAGTAAATACAGTGATACAAGAGCAAAGCAATCATAGTTAAAAAAGGCGCGGCTAGGCTCTAGGCATTGGCAAAACGCATTGTGCATAACTACGCTTAATATGTGCATAACTGTGCATAAGCATGCACTTTGGTCAGTAAAGTGCAAGGCGGTGGCAAAACGCACAATTAACGCCTAGCGCTTTTTTGAACTATGATAGCAATGGAATCTTAAATTAGAACAGTTGTTCTGCAGGTTTAGGCACTTGTTCTACATGAACAGAGTACAGTAAGACACAAGAATATAATACTTAAAAATAGAAAATGAGCTCATAGACCTTACCACATTCTTGGTTCAGGACCAGTACAGAACAAGGCGTTCCTAGTCATCGTCCAGTAAATGTGTCTTAGGAGAACATAAGGGAATTTCATGAGTTTCTTTGTCGGTGAAGTATGTTTTCTTCAGGTAATTCTGATACTGCCACCAAGCATTCTTGAAGATAGCAGAGGTATTAGCACATGTTACCTCATCTTGAGTTTCCAAATCGGTCCTTCTCTATAGAGAAAAATGGGAAAATTTGCTGTATTATAACCGTCATGGAGGTAGGATGTATGGGACAAAGCAAAGTAATTGTCATGAATAACATTACTTACACATAACTCTTGGACAAACACGTGCAACTAGCATTTTCCTTCATCTTCAGTATAATATTTCCAAGATGGGAAGATACGCACATACGATTTAACAACATCAAATGCGATAGCTACTAAACTATGACTAGATGGTTGTGCTTCCTCCATAGGAATAGGCGTACTAACTTGTAGAGTTGGGGTTCGCCGTGGTAGTACTGGCCCTTCGGGCACTGGAGCTGCCTTACTAACTGATCTTGTTTGGGAGCTCTGTGGTGGAGATGGTGTTGTGTCAACAAGAACTGGGTTACTATCTGCTGGGGTTGGGGTTAGAGTGGGTGAAGCTGGTTCTCCGTCCATCGCAGTAGGGGTACAATCTGTGAGAGTTTGGGTTATGTGTGGTAGGGCTGGTTCTTGTGAATGTACAACCGGGGTGCTATCTCCACCAAGAGGTAGCATTGTTTTATTTGAAGATCGTGTTTTTAGTCCGCTGGTTACTGGCATCACCCGCTCCAATTCAAATGGCTGATAAACAGGAAACATAGTTGAATGTACAGACATTGTATGAGAGACAGATGCAATAGATAGTGTGAAAAAGGCATGAAATTGTTGACATGTATATTGTTTAGCTAAAACGGATAACATGACATAATTTCACATATATGATGTCTATCTAAACTGGATAGCATAGCATAACATAATTCAAAGATATGATGAATAACTAAACATGATCGCATGACATAATTCACCTACATGGTATCTAAGTAATCAGGATCGCATCATTTAATTCACATATGTGATTTATATGCTAAACAAAGGGCATTCGATATGATGTCTGAACTAAGAACATGGTGTTGAATATTGTGTATATGATGTCTAAACTATGCAATGCAAGACACCATATGCATGATATGAGCAGTATAATCATGCCAAGTTTGAGCATACACCTCGGTGGGGGAATAGGACTGGTCATCTGTCTCTGAATCCTTTTCTGAGGAGCTATCGTGTCGGAGTAATGGGCCACGGGTAGGCTAACCCGAGCCCCAAAACCAATCAAGACATTGGGATCAGTAACGCCGCTTAGGCCGAGTCCCAGGGACGACTCAAGATATGCCGAGTCCTAGATGGCGATTCCAAGATAAGCCGAGTCCCAAACGGCGACTCCAAGATAAGCCGAGTCCCAGACGGCGACTCCAAGATAAGCCGAGTCCCAGATGGCGACTCCAAGATAAGCCGACTCATGGCCGGCGACTTCCAGAGAAGCTGGCTATGGCGAGTCGGACCCCGACTCCACCCTCGTCTCGAAGGGCGAGGCGGGGCACGGCCACGGCATGTCCGTTCCCCCCTGCTTACAAGGGGCCGGCATGGCTACAGTAAGCCGTACCGCCGAAGATCTCCTGCGAGGCGCGGCACTGTTGCCATGCCTGCCCTGACCTCAGCCACAGTGGGCAGCGCATTGTGCCCATGACGCCTGCCTGTACGACCGAAGGACGGTGGGGCCGCCTGTCAGTGGGTAGGCAGAAGATGGCCCAAGCGCCCCAAAGACGGACCCGTGGGAGTCGGCCCCCTGGAGTCGGCCGACCCCTCCCACAGGCCCCGCATGCCATTAACCAGACAAGATGGGGAATGGTGACAGTGAACGCATGCCAGACGGCGGCGCTGTTGCCACGCCCATATGACCAAGCCAGCGTCATCAGGAGTACCGCTACAGTATCAGGCCTGTCCGCGGGGCCCGCCAGTCGGCGGGCCCCAGTAGTTGGCAAAGAGGACGACGGCCTGAGAGACAGATGACTGGGACCCGCGCCCAGCCGGATTACCATTGTACCCCTGGGGGGTAGGCCTATATAAACCCCCCGAGAAGCCCATGCAAAAGGTTCGGACCCAGATAGGAAAAGACCTTAGATCACAAGAGGGAGAGAGCTAGCCTTGCCCTCTCCTACCTCCAGACACAGCTCCAGGAGCACCATTGTAACCACTTTGCCATAGTGACCATGCGGAGACCCTGTAGAGGAGCAGTAGGGGTGTTATCTCCTCGGAGAGCCCTGAAGCTGGGTAAGATTCACCGGCGTGCATGTCTTCGCCTCATCCCGCTTCCGGGCACCGGCGACGTTCTACTCGCTCCAACCATGATTAGCCATCCTTTGGCATATGTCGTACCCAACCCCCGACATTTGGCGCCCACCATGGGGTGAGGTGCACTGTCGTCCGGAGACCTGCTCTGGACCCTTTTCCTCCCTGGCGAGTGCAGCCAGCCCGGCACGCCAGATGGAGTTTGCGCCGACGCGCTGCGTGGCGCTGAGATTGCCTACGCGGCCAGCAGCCTCGCCGAGCTTATCGGTGAGGTTCGCCTCTCCGACGAGCCTGCGTCCGACGCAGGCACGAGCGGCCCCGAGAGCCTCCTCGCGGGTCTCCTCGACCAACTCCACGTTGCCGGCGAGCCTGCCGTGGACCTGAAGTCCATAGGATCCATCGACCTGATGCTCGTCGACTTAGACACAGCGTCGCTCGATGCATTTCCCTCCAACGTGGTGGTCTATGACGAGCCGCTCCCTTGTGAGGGGAGCGGCGGGAGCGCCATCATGGAGGTTCTCGTCCTTGATCACGGCGAGCGTTCCGGTGAGGGAGCGCATGACCCGCTCGACGTGGCTCTGCGAGACCTCACTGCGCCGATTCCGGGAGACGCCGACACCGAGACGCTGGAGGCACGCCGCCTTTAGCTTATCGAGGGTGCTAAGAAGCTGGCAAGCATGAGGCGCTTGTCAGAAGCCTACCAGCGAGAGATGGATCGCGCCGTGGGCGGCTCGCTAGCTCCGACTGGGCCTAGCCGCCTAGGCGCGGTCCGACAATGCGGCGCGACAATCACCAATCTGTTCGGGGCTGATCGCCCTGTGTATGCCACGCCTGCGGAGAACATCCATGCCGCCCAGGCGGCGGCAGACGAACTCGACAACTACGAGGGCGAAGAGCGCCGCATGATGACGGAGCGAGTTCAGCAGCTCCTCGATGCGGCTGCCGCGCAGAACGAAGCCGGCTGCCGTGCAGAGGTGCCGCAGCGACAAAACGACGACCCGCCACCCCGCCGAGACCAAGGCGCGATGTCCCGAATGCCGACTGGCGGGGCCCACGGGAAGAAGGACAAGGAGCCGGCTGCTAGCCACAGTCGGACTCGCCTTACCATCGAGCGTGACCAAGACAGCCGCCCCAAAGCGGTGGAACGATGGGACGACTATCTGCCTCCCCCTCCTCGCAGAGAAAGGCGAGTCTCCCCATCGCCCGTGGAACATCCGACTCTCGGCGACCGTCTTGGCCGCCGAGAGGGAGTCGGAAAGAACGATGCCCGCTACCGGATCGACCGACAACACCGATCCCTGGCGCTGGAAGAAGAAGATGAGTTGGGTCCTCCCTATTTTGGACCCCGCATCCGAGATGAGCCCTTCCCCAAATGGTTCATGCTCCCCCGAGACACGCCCAAATATACCGGCACCGTGAAGCCGGAGGACTGGCTGATCGATTACTCCACAACTGTCAATATATCGAACGGCAACAAGCGTGTTGCCGTAAGATATGTCCCGCTCATGCTCCAGGGCTCAGCCCGGACATGGTTGAACAGCCTGAAGCCCCGCAGCATCAATAACTGGGTCGACTTCACCGAGGCCTTCATCCGCAACTTCACGAGCACGTACAAGCGACCTCCCAAGCCTCGCCAACTCTCCTTGTGCGTGCAAGGCCCCAACGAATCCACTCGCGACTATCTCACGCGCTGGGGCGAGCTCCGGAACTCCTGCGAAGGTGTGCACGAGGTGCAGGCTATCGAGTACTTTACTGCCGAGTGCAGAGAAGGCACCCTCCTCAAGCACAAGCTTCTCTACGACGAGCCGGAGACCCTCGATGAACTGCTGATCATGGCAAACAAGTACGCCATGGCCGACTCCTCCATGAAGGCGGAGATTCAAGTTAGTGCGACTGGCAAAGTCGCCCCTCAGGCTCCAAGAAATCCGGCTGGGGACACCAGTCAGCGGCAACAGCAGAACGACCAAAAGCGCAAGGCCCCGCAGCCGGCTTCCAACAGCCGGCAAGTGGCGACAGTCGAAGACCAACATCCGGAGGGACAGCCTCCGGCGAAGCGGCAGACGGGCGACAAGTCCAACTGGTTGCCGACTTTCTCCTACGAACAGACCCTGGATCGCCCCTGCTAGTTCCACAGCGGCGCGAAGCCGTCAAACCACACCACCCGGAAATGCCACTGGCTGACCAGAATCGCCAAGGGAGACGACCTACTCCCTCCCCCGCCTGCTGGGCCGCCTCCGCCATAGCCGCCCCAGCAGCCGGCTGTTAGGCCAGTCGGCGCGGTACAAGATGAGTTCCCAGATGAGCACAGAGCCTATGTGGTGTTCACCAGTATGGCAGACGATCGGCGCAGCAGGCGCCAACAGCAGCAAGAAGTGAATGCCGTCACGTCAAGCACTCCAGAGTTCATGCACTGGTCCGAAAGGCCCATCAGTTGGAGCAGAGCCGATCACCCAGAGGTGATGTCGAGTCCAGGCTCCTACGCCTTGGTCTTAGGTGCCACGCTCGCCACAGACAGGCGGGCCGCTCACTTCTCGCGAGTGCTGATAGACGGAGGCAGCAGTATCAACATCCTGTACAAGGATACGATGGAGAAGTTAGGAATCAAGCGAAGACAGCTTCAAAGGAGCCGGACTGTGTTCCACGGCATTGTCCCTGGCCTTTCCTGCTCACCAATCGGCAAGATTCTGATAGACGTCCTCTTTGGGGACAAAGATCATTTCCGCCGAGAGCCAATTTGGTTTGAGGTGGTGGACCTTGAAAGCCCGTACCATGCGTTGCTTGGCCGACCAGCGTTGGCCAAGTTCATGGCAGCCCCCCATTATGCCTACCTCAAGATGAAGATGCCGAGTTCCAAGGGAATCCTAACCGTAGCCGGCAACTACAGAAAGTCGTCTGCTTGCACGGCCGAGAGCAGTCGGCTGGCCGAGTCCTTGGTGATCGCGGCTGAGAAACGACTTCTTGATCGGGTCGTGGCGATGGCTGGCAAGCAGCCCGAGTTATCGCCCGACCCCAAGGAGTTGGAAGAAGAAGGATCATTCAAGCCGGCCAGAGAAACAAAGAAGATACCTTTGGACCCGAAGCACCTAGAGAGGTATGTTGTCATGGGTACAAACCTTGACAGCAAATAGGTAGGCGAGATCGTCGATTTCCTCCATGAGAATCGAGACATCTTCGCATGGTCCCCTAAAGACATGCCTGGTGTACCGACAGAATTCGCCGAGCACAAGTTACATGTCCAGTCTGATGTGAAACCCGTCAGGCAGCCCTTGCGCCGCCTGTCAGAAGAGAAGAGAAGAGTCGTCGGAGAAGAAATAGCCCGGCTCCTGGCAGCCGGCTTCATCATGGAAGTGTTTTTTCTAGAGTGGCTAGCAAACCCAGTGCTGGTGCTAAAGAAGAACAAGCAGTGGAGGATGTGCATCGACTACACAAGCCTCAATAAAGCCTGCCCCAAGGACCCATTTGCTCTGCCAAGAATTGATCAGGTGATAGACTCCACAGCCGGATGCGAGCTGTTGAGTTTTTTGGACGCATACTCTGGATATCACCAGATCAAACTAAACCCGGCTGACCGACTGAAGACCGCCTTCGTCATGCCGTTTGGTGCCTTCTGCTACCTGACCATGACGTTCGGCTTGAGGAATGCCGGCGCCACCTTTTAGCGTTGCATGCAGAAGTGCCTCCTCAAGCAACTCGGTAGAAATGCCCACGTCTACATGGATGATGTGGTGGTGAAAATGGAGAAACGTGGGACTCTGTTGGAAGACCTCAAGGAGACTTTCGAGAACCTGCGCCGATTCCAGATCAAGCTCAACCCCGAGAAGTGCATGTTCGGAGTACCAGCCGGCCAGCTACTTGGTTTCCTGGTCTCTGAACGCGGCATAGAGTGCAACCCTGTAAAGATCAAGGCCATCGAGAGGATGGAAGCACCCAGACGACTGTTAGATGTGCAGAAGTTCACCGGCTGTTTGGCGTCCATCAGCCGATTCATCAGTCGGCTAGGCGAGAAGGCTCTCCCCTGTACTAGCTCATGAAGAAGATGACCTTTTTTGAGTGGACTCCCAAGGCGGACGAGGCCTTTCTCCAACTAAAGAAAATGTTGACTACTCCCCCTGTGCTGGCGGCTCCGACTCCCAAGGAGGCCATGCTCCTGTACATTGCCGCCACCAGCCGGGTAGTCAGCACAGTCATTGTAGTCGAACGCAAGGAGGAAGGCAAGGCGCTACCTGTCCAGAGACCGGTATATTACCTGAGCGAGGTACTGTCGGCCTCCAAGCAGAACTACCCCCACTACCAGAAGATGTGCTATGGCGTGCATTTTTCCGCCAAGAAATTGAAGCCTTACTTCCAAGAGCATCCAATCACTGTGGTCTGCACAGCCCCACTTGCCGAGATCACCGGAAGCCGAGATGCTTTCGTCCGAGTGGCCAAATGGGCCATCGACTTGGCTCCCTACACCATCTACTACGAGCCCCGCACCGCCATCAAGTCACAAGCGCTGGCCGACTTCCTCGTCGATTGGGCCGAGACCCAGTATCTGCCGCTAGCGCTCGACTCCACCCATTGGCAGATGCACTTTGATGGCTCCAAGATGCGCACCGGCCTGGGAGCCGATGTCGTCCTCACTTCCCCCAAAGGTGACAAGCTCAGATATGCGTTGCAGATCCATTTCGCCGCCTCCAACAACGTGGCCGAGTACGAGGCGCTCATCCACGGGCTCCGGCTTGCCAAAGAACTCCGCATTCGCCGGATCCTGTGTTACGGCGACTCTGACTTGGTGGTCCAGCAGTCATCTGGCGATTGGGACGCCAAGGACGCAAACATGGTGAGCTACCGTTTCCTTGTGCAGCAACTCAGTGGATACTTCGAGGGGTGCGAGTTCCTCCACATGCCAATGAACGACAACGACCAAGCGGACGCCTTGGCACGAATTGGCTCCACCCGCCAAGCAATACCATCCGGCATCGCCCTTCGGCGCCTCCTCAAGCCTTGTATCAAGCCGTAACCAGAATCAGACTCAATCTTTGTACCGGCTCCACCCGAAGAAGTCGGATCCGACTCCAAGAAAGACACAGTCGAAGCCGGCCCGGGGACTTCAGAACCCGGCCCGGGGACTGCAGTGGCAAGACCGAAGACTCCAGAACTCGGCCCGGGGACTGCTCCAGTCGGCCCGGGGACTTTGTCGAGTCAGCAAGCGGCTGCGGAACCCAACCCGCCGCCTCCCAGCCCAGCCGCCCTTATCCAAGTCACACTAGGAGCAGTTGAAGAAATAGCAGCACCCTCATGGGCCCAGCCCATCCTCAAGTTCCTAGTAAACAAAGAGCTGCCAACTGATGAAATCTTGGCTCGACAAGTGCAACGCTGAGCAGCAGCTTATACCATAGTCAACAGAGAGCTGGTCAGGCGCAGTGTCACTGGCGTCTACCAACGCTGCGTCGAGGCAGAACAAGGCCAAGCAATTCTCAGAGACGTCCATGAAGGCGAGTGCGGTCACCATGCGGCTTCAAGGGCACTCGTCACCAAGGCCTTCCGGCATGGTTTTTTCTGGCCGACTGCCCTAGAAGAGGCCAAGGAATTGGTCCAAAGGTGCAAGGGGTGCCAGATGTTCCGTTCCAAGCCACTTCAGCCAGCTTCCGCACTCAAGACTATCCCCATCGCCTGGCCCTTTGCAGTCTGGGGCCTGGACATGGTGGGACCATTCAAAATGGCACGAGGTGTCTTGACTCATCTACTTGTCACAGTGGACAAGTTCACCAAGTGGATAGAAGTGAAACCCATCAAGAAGTTGAATGGTCCGACTGCAGTGACTTTCATCGCCGACATCACGACTCAGTATGGCATCCCGTACAGCATCATCACCGACAATGGCACAAATTTTGCCAAAGGCGCCTTGGCCCGTTTTTGCGCGACGCAGGGCATCCGACTGGACTTAGCGTCCGTTGCCCATCCCCAGTCAAATGGCCAGGTGGAGCGGGCAAACGACCTCATCTTATCTGGCATCAAGCCTCGACTGGTCGTGCCACTAGAGCGATCGGCCGGCTGCTGGCTTGAGGAGCTGCCGGCCGTCCTCTGGAGTCTGCGCACGACTCCAAACAAGTAAACCAGCTTCACACCTTTCTTCCTCGTCTACGGCGCCGAAGCCGTCATCCCAACGGATATAGAGTTCAACTCCCCGCGAGTCACTATGTACACCGAGGAAGAAGCAGAAGAAGCACGTCAAGACGGCGTCGATCTGCTGGAAGAGGGACGGCTGTTGGCACTCAGCCGGTCTAGCATCTACCAACAGAGTCTGCGTCGATACTACAACAGGAAGGTCAGGCCAAGATCTTTCCAAGAGGGCGACCTTGTGCTCTGACTGATCCAGCGAATAGCCGACCAGCACAAGCTGTCGGTGCCTTGGGAAGGCCCCTTCATCATCAACAAGGTGCTGGGAAATGACTCCTACTACCTGATCGACGCCCAGAAGCCCCGAGCGCGCAAGAGGGACGACTCCGGCAAAGAGACAGAACTCCCATGGAATGCAAATCTTCTCCGGAGATTTTACAGTTGATGCAGTATGTATCACGCTCCCCTTTTGTATTAAAGTACCAAGACTTTGGCTCCCCTGAGATGAGCTCGGAGACTGCTTTCTTTTGTTATCTGTATGATAAGAATTATGCCTTCGAGTAAACTACTCTTCGTTAATACCGCTTGGCACCGGGTCCGACTAGTCGGCCTGGGGACTCGCCGCCTCGCGCTATGAGGAGCTTCCCGCAGTCAGACAAGTAGTGTGCGGTGGCTAATCTGTCTCCTGACAAAGCCGCAGCTCGCAGAGCGACTGCTCGATGGCCAGGAGTGAGGAAGAATGGGTGCCCACAAGAAAAATGGCTAAGGACCCAAAGCACGAACATAGCGTAAGATGGCTTCCAGCATTTCTGAAGCAAAAAGCCAACTCATGAGTAGTCGGCTTGCCGCTTCTATTAGCCTCTATTAAGGACAACCGACTCTTAGGTAGTCGGCTTGCCGCCTTCTATCCGACTTGCTAAAAGAGACTCTAAAATGGCCGAGTACTTGCCTTCCGAAAGTAGCCAAGCATTTGATCTAGCGACAGTCCGCAGAGGGGTTGTCCGACTGGCAAAGCAGCGACTAAAGGAAGGCGGCAAAGGGAAAAGCCTAAAGAGCAATAAGCAAGGAAAGATAGAACTCGGATGAATATTTACATAGGCCCTTGGCCGATTCTTCGAGTAGAAGTTCAAGATACACCCCGCGGGTGGAACTGTTCGAATTTAACAAAGTTTTCCAAAAGATTACTAAGACAGATAAAGCAGAGGCGAAAATGGCAGCCTATGATGCGGCATCTGGGATCGGAGGATCGGAGGAGATGGCGGTGTCCGGCACCAGGGCGGCCGGCTGGTAGGCGGCAGTTGCCTTCTCTGGACGCGGCTCGTTGCTGGAGGCGCGGTCGAGCTGAGGCTGGTCGCCCGCTCTGACTTTCGGCACCTCCGTCTCGCCTTCGTCCTCCGCCTCGCCTTCTTCCTCGGTGCTGGAGTCAATCACCTCCGCCGAGTCCTAGCCGAAGTCCGGGTTCATCCCGAACCACTCTGGCGGCACCTCCTCGCCGCCTGCAGCCCGCTCGGGGACGAAGACACTGGTGTCCGTATAGTCGGCAATCACCGCCGCACGCTCGACAAGGGCACCCTCCACTGCAACCAACTCTGCTTGGGCCTCTGACCGGAACACGGCCAGCCGGTCCAGGTCCAGCCCTGGATACCACGCCTTGACGAATTCCAAGGCCCGACGCGCTCTGACCCGGGTCGAGGAACCCTTCCAAGCTTCAAGACGGCTAGCTACGACCTCCAGCCAGTCGGTGGTCCGACTGGCGGTGCGCAGGGCCGGCATGTCTGGCCACAGAGCAGCAACCGCCTGGGCGCCGGCACGCTGAAGCCGGCGCATCAGCCGATGGGCAGGACGAAGACGGGCCTCGATGCTGAGAAGCTGCTCATCGACGGTTCGGGGGGCGTTGGCGGCGATCTCCGCGCCGCTTGCCCTTCGCATCTCGCGATCAGCCTCAAAAGCCTGAGTGACCGCCTGCGAGTGGCCAGGGAAGAAGTCTGCCAAGACAAAAAAGAAGTGAGTCGAAAGAACCAGAAATCGGCTCGACCTATAGTCGGAAGCTCGAAGAAAGAAAGGAAGAAAAGAAACTCACCATCGATGATGTCCTCAATCTCATGGAAGCCGGAGGTCAGCATCGCCTCCCTGTCAGTCCAGGAGGAGCGCTCGCTCTCGAACTCGGCCAGGAGAGCGGCCTCCTTCTTCTCGGCCTCATCCTGTGCCTTCTTGAGCAGCTCCTTCTGCTCGGCCAGCTGCGCGGCCAGCAGGTCGAGCTCTGTGGCGAGTTTGCTGCACTCCTCCTCTTTGGCGCGCAAGGCAGTGTTGGCCTCGCCCAGCTGCTGCTGAAGGGTGGCATTGGCCTCTGAAGAAGAAAGAAGACGAAGGACGACGAGTCATCAACAAAGAAAGTCGCTGAGAAGATCCGGCCCGACTGCTCAGCAGTCGGCCTGAATCTCGGGGACTATAGCCCGCGGGTGCGCCAGCGCGCCCCCGCGAAAAAGAAGAAGGACTCACCCCGGCTCTCCGACAAGTCGGCAGTCCGCCTGCCTAGCTCCTCAACATTGCGGTTGAAGGCGGTGGCACGGAGGTTGTGATACTCCTGCAATAAAGCATTTCAGACAAAGTTAATATTTGGAACTCGCCAGAGGGAGTTCCGAACCGCCTGCTCAGCAGCCGGACCGAAACTCGGGGACTACACCCAGTGGGTGCGCTGGCGCGCCCCCACAGAGAAAAACAAGAATCAAAAGATAGAGACATACTCGTACGGTCGTTTGCGCTGCCAGATGCGCCTTGGTGCAGTTTTGAAGGGCGTCGCCTTCAGCTCGCAGCTTCGCCTGGACGTCCAGGAGCGCTTGGTTCAGCGGCCCTGTGCCGCCTCCGCGCAACCACCCAACAGGCGCGGCGCTCGTCGCCTCGGCGTCTGGGATTGCCGAGCTGGCGGCGCCAGTCTCCCGGGGCCGCGGCGCCGAGGTCGCCCTCTCAAGCCGGCGGCGCACTGGCGAGGCGACTTGGAGAAGCAGCCTCGCCTCAGACTTGTCCGCAGTCGGCGGCACCGGCGGGCCCGCCGGCTGTTTGCCATGCGCTCTCCTAGACGGCGGCGGTGGCGGCACGAGCGTGTCCGACATTGAGGCCTCGCCGTTTTCCTTCTCCACGATGGGGTTCTCGGCGCCGGCTTCTCCAGTCTGCCCCGTGAACTCCGGGGGGGGGGGGGGGGCGGCGCCGAGGACAGCGGGATGACGAGCACAAGCCGCCTCCCGCTCCTCCTCCCCCGCCTTCGGCATCGGCTTCCATCGCCGCTGCCCCCAAGTCGGGGTCGTCAACGTCACTCTCCGCTCGGTCGGGGACGAACTCGCGGGCCAGCCTCGTGACGCCGGCTGCGGGCTGCATGAGGGGGTTTTGAATCAGAGAAGCCAATGCAAATCAGAAGTCGGAGTCAGCTATGAAGAAGACAAAGCAACAAAGAGATGCGACTTACCACTGGAGTGGGGTTGGCGCGCGAGTACGGTTCCTTGCCGAATTGCCAGTCCTTCCCGAGCTCACAGTTCACGATGTGGTTCACCATGTTTGCCACCTCTGCGCGGGGCATTTCCCTGGTGCACATCCGACTCGGGTCTTGGTGGTCGCTCATCTGACTGATCAGATGAGGCCGGCCTTGGAGAGGGAGGACTCGACGTACCATGAAGGCGGCCAGCAAGTCGGCCCCAACGAGGCCCTCCGACTGCGTCAGAACTCGGAGCCGCGCCACGGCGGTTCCGGCGGGTGTCAGCGTGTTGGCTCGATTAGACCAGCTGGGGAGCCTCCCAGCCGGTGCGCCGGCTTCATAAGGCGGCAGATTGACCCAGTCCCTGTCGGGGGCAACGCTCTTCACATAGAAGTACGACTGCTGCCACATCTTCACCGATTTGATCAATGCGATGGCGGGAAATGGATTGTCGGCCGTCGATCGTCGCATCGTGATGAAGGCGCCGCATTGATCCGGCACGCCCGCGACGTGCGTGCCGAGCTTGGACGAGAAGAATTCTCCCCACAACTCAATGGTGGGAAGGACGCCAAGGAAGACTTCGCACAGAGTGGCGAAGGCGGATAGCAGCACCACCGTGTTTGGGGTGAGGTGGTGCGGCTGAAGCCTGTGGAACTCCAGGAAGGAACGGAAGAAGCCGCTTGCCGGCAGCCGCAGGCCGCGCATGAGGTGCAAGCGGAATATGACCCGGTCGCCCTCCTTCGGCGCCGGCAGAGTCTTCCCCTCCGACGCGGCGCGGGCACGCACGAGGTCTGCCGGGGAGGCGGCGCGTCTGGTGGAGGAACTCGATGTGGTCATCATCCACCTCCGAGCCGTCCCACACGCCAGAGCTCGCGGAGGAAGCCGCGGCGGCAGAGGAAGAGCTCATCGCTGTTGGTGCGGGGTGTCTTTGCTCGACGGCGGCAAGAGGAAGGAAATGAGGCAAGAGGGGGCGGGGGAGCAGGGAGGATGGGCGCGCGTGCTTGCCGCTCCACTCCCCCCCGCCTACTTATAGCCTTGAGGGCTGAGAAGCCGATGGGGCGGGTGTGGGATTAACTATGCGCAGGACCCCATGCCCCACCACGATTTACCCCACGAAGTTACTGCGCGCAGTAATGACGTGGGAAACCCAACCGTCCGCACGGCCACAACGGATCCGTTCGTGTGCCGAGGCGCGATAGTGGCGGGCCCTGCCTGACGGCCCATCCCGTCGCGCGCGTGGGTAAGCAGACTATCATTGCCGCGTGGCACCGCGCGATAGGGCCGCGGCGGGCGGCCGCGAGGAAGCGTATCAGGCACGCCGCCTGGTCTCCCACCATGACTTTCGAGCTCTCTACAAGGCAAGACGGCCCTCTGCGAATCCGACTTCAGACAGTCGGCCTGAAGGAAGACGGCAAGCGAAGTCCTAGAAGAATGAAACTGTTGAGGCCCCACGACGCAGTGCCCACGGAGCCTCACCAGCTTCGGGGACTACTGTCGGAGTAATGGGCCACGGGTAGGCTAACCCGAGCCCCAGAACCTTTCAATACATTGGGATCAGTAGCGCCGCTTAGGCCGAGTCCCAGGGTCGACTCCAAGATATGCCGAGTCCCAGATGGCGATTCCAAGATAAGCTGAGTCCCAGAGAGCGACTCCAAGATAAGCCGAGTCCCACACGGCGACTCCAAGATAAGCCGAGTCTCAGACGGTGACTCCAAGATAAGCCGACTCATGGCCGGCGACTTCCAGAGAGGCCGGCTATGGCGAGTCGGCCCCCGACTCCACCCTCGTCTCGAAGGGCGAGGCGGGGCATAGCCACGGCATGGCCGTTCCCCCTGCTTACAAGGGGCCGACATGGCTACAGTAAGCTGTACCACCGAAGATCTCCGGCGAGGCGCGGCATTGTTGCCATGCCTGCCCTGACCTCAGCCACAGTGGGCAGCGCACTATGCCCATGACGCCTGCCTGTACGACCGAAGGACGGTGGGTCCGCCTGTCAGTGGGTAGGCAGAAGACGGCGTGAGTTCCCCAAAGACGGACCCGTGGGAGTCGGCCCCCTGGAGTCGGCCGACCCCTCCCACGGGCCCCGCATGCCATTAACCAGACAAGATGGGGAATGGCGACAGTGAACGCACGCCAGACGGCGACGCTGTTGCCACGCCCATATGACCAAGCCAGCGTCATCAGGACTACCGCTACAGTATCAGGCCTGTCCGCAGGGCCCGCTAGTCGGCGGGCCCCAGTAGTCGGCAAAGAGGACGACGGCCTGAGAGACAGACGGCTGGGACCCGCGCCCAGCCGGATTACCATTGTACCCCTGGGGGGTAGGCCTATATAAACCCCCCGGGAAGCCCATGCAAAGGGTTCGGACCCAGATAGGAAAAGACCTTAGATCACAGGAGGGAGAGAGCTAGCCTTGCCCTCTCCTACCTCCAGACACAGCTCCAGGAGCACCATTGTAACCACTTTGCCATAGTGACCATACGGAGACCCCGCAGAGCAGCAGTTGGGGTGTTATCTCCTCGGAGAGCCCTGAAGCTGGGTAAGATCCGCTGGCATGCATGTCTTCGCCTCATCCCGCTTCCGGGCACCGGCGACGTTCTACTCGCTCCCACCATGATTAGCCATCCTTTGGCATATGTCGTACCCAACCCCCGACATATCGGGACCCAACAAGAGATCTGTTGGGATCTACGGTAGGGTGCATTGACTGCAAATTAAAATTTCCTACGCGTAGAACAACCAAGAACATGCTATGGGAGAAGGATCACAGTTCGTTACCACTAGACGCGCAGTGCCGTGCAGCGGAAGAAGAGTTGGGGCAGCGCATCCGCGTGGATCGTCTCCTCGTCCGATCTCCCTCGAACAGTCGGTCGTCCGATCCCACGTACAAGTTCGCCAGAGCAGCGCAAGTGCACCGCCTCTAACGGTATCCGCGCGTGCAGGAGGAACACCGTGGGGCGGAATGCTAGGTCTGATCACACAGTCGGCGGTGAGTGGAGGTGTCTATTCGCAACACATGCAAACCCTAGTCGCAGCATTGAATCGATCAACCACCTAAGTGCGCCGCACCTCCACCTTATATAGGCGTTACACACCACATGATTGTTGCCAACTAACCATCATCCGTGTATTACCTTAATTACACACCACATGATTACTATAGAGATAGATATGAACTATGTGTACTACATGAACTCGAATTCTATTTTTTGAATACACTTGATGTTGATTCCAAATAATAGTACATTTGATGTACTAACTATATATTCATAATCTAAACCATGTTCCATACGTACACCGTGTTTATCACATAAAGTATAGTGCCCCACACCCTACATTATGACAAGTATTTAGGCCTGAGCTGCAAAAGCCACACATTAGCCCAAATTATAATCAATGTTCTATGTATTATACGTAGTACTAGCAAGATGCCCATGCGTTCCACAGAACATCAACATGATCAAGGGACCTAACTTGCAAATATGGAGAGGGGTGTGGGTATCTTTTTTCAAACTTGCCATAGTTTCCTTCCTATCCGCCAGATATAAATCGGACGGCCTATATTGCAGGATGGCAGGTACACCATCATCAATAACTCCGTTTTTTATAAGAGTAGAGATAAAATATATTATATGTAGTATAACATGTTCATAACCACACCATGTGTTTCACCGTTATATTATTCACACATGCGTCGGTTTAAAACACTATGATAAATGCTTCAAATATCCGAATTCGCCTTTTATAATGAAGTATATATGATCTATATTCGTATTTTAAACCCACACAACCCTCTTATCTTTATAGATAGTGCGAACTTTCTCTCATGCATGCACACGCCCGCATCCCTCTCACCCTCCCTCGGCATTCTCTAGCTCCATCGCGCAAATTCGTCTTTTCACTTTAGGTCGTTTACCCATGGTGTGTGTAGGCCCCCAGCTCCTTCTTTAAGGCACACATCGATCGATATGCCTCTCTAGCCAGGTGTGCCTAGCACAAACACAAGCTTCCACTCTTCTCTTGTCACCGTCCATGCCTCACTCCCACCACTCTTTTCATCAATCTCGTACTCGCACACTCCTTCCCCCTCGATATAGTATGCCTCTCGTACCACCTCCTAGATGCATCCCTCTCTCTCTATCCTTCTCCTCATGTCTCATTTGCTTCTAACACACACATGCATGTATACCGATCGATCTCCCAGCATATACCTAGGTCAACTTTAACTATCCCCACCCATCGATCGACGTACCTCAAAAGTTATGTCTCTCCTTTCTCTAACAAAGGGCAATTCATCTTCCTATGTAGTTATGCTTGCTTACCACAACCATATCATCCCCCTCATCATTCGTGCATGTCTCCTGACCCGTCTCTCACACGCACGTGCACAAACAACAAGCAGCCAACTCCTCTCTTATTGATATTGCGGGCGTGCCCTCCGTTTGTCTAGCAAGCCTATCCCACCATTTGTTAGAAGCAACTCCACTACCACCCCCTTCAACACTCTAGCTCTGTCTCTCTCCCAACCTTATTCCTCTCCTGCACATATGCATGGATGCCCATCGATCTCCCTTAATACATGAGGCAGATTGATCTCCTTAGTACATGAGGTAGGCCTCTCTCCTCCTCCACGCATATACCAACCATTGTACCTATATAGTTAATTGGGCCCCCCTCTTCCCCCACCACACACCGATAGTCGAGCGCTGCAGGTAGGTATCCATGCCACAGAGACAAACTGCACATGTCCCCTCTCACGTTCCAGTAGGCCAGCCACTCTATATCTTTCACGTGGGCACACACAAATTCGATGGCACTCTTTATCGATCGCGTGCGCGCGCACACACACACACATCATCCCTCTCTTCGATTCTATGGACACCTCAAGCCGATGATACCTCCACTCTCTTCTTGTGGATCGCCCCCTCTATATATATGTTATATCAAGAACTCTATTTCACACACATTGCATATGTTACATTTTTTGATTGACCCCCCCAAAAACTCTCAAGAACCCACACACTATATCTCTCTAGGTTTGTATCTCTCTCACACAACCCCATGTAGGTGGTGTACGTATAGAAGAAGAGAATAGGTGCACCGTGCACGTACTCACGCTTCGTGCCCAGCCACACCCGCGCGGGTACACGGTGGAGCTCATTTCTTTACAAAATGGCAGCCTACGTGATAATTTGAACACATGTAGCGGTTGTTTACCTAGGGAGGTCGTGTACCACGCGTGCACGAAACAAAGTTCGACCTGACGCGTTGCCGCGTTATTTTTAAATAAAGTTATAGCCCTCAATGGCACGTACACAGAATATAAAACGATTTTTATGGAGAAAAAGGTAGTCCGCTCAACTATATATAATGGAGCCTGCCTGCCTGGTTTGTCGCTCTTCAGAGTATCTCACACAAGGCTGCGGTGGCCTCTTTCTCTCTCACCGTTGGTCACTGATCTGGCCGCATCCCATCCGCCGGGAAAAAGGGAGTGCGGTGGCCTATCTCTCTCTCACCATTGGTCACTGATCCGGTCGCATCCCGTCCACTGGGGGAAAGGGAGGAAGTGCATCATTTCTCCATTCGACGGCGCCGAGGCAGCACGTCCCGACTTGCGGTACACGTTGTTCTCTCTGACCAAGCTCCGGCACGGCAGGGCCTACGCTACCTGCTCGCAGATTCCGCCCGCCGCCGCTCACCTAGTTACATCCCGACAACCTCCAGGTATCCCTTCCGGCCTTGCTCCACTGCCCGTCTTCCCACGTCGCTGCATGCGGATCTTCCATAGTTCTTTGCCCAAAATGTAGCTCGTCCGGCGTACTTTCCATATTGCAATCTCGTCTTCACACCGTTTTAGACAAACACAACCGTGTTGTTATCTTCCCTTAGGACAAGGAATATGCTTCTTTTTTGTCGTCGCATGTGTCATCAACTGTTATTGGCCATTAATTGTTTCCTCTCTACCTCTTTTTTGCAAATAGGGCTATCCTTTCACCTCGTTGCTATTGCGACCTTTTGGTGAACTGCACAAATCACTTTTTTTCTTAAGAGTGTTTTGTACAGTTGTACTAAAATGTCACACGGGCAATGTCTCTACATTTCAGTGCGACTGCACAAAGGGAGATTGGTTTTGCTCTATCCTCCTCATCCAACTCCGAGCCTAATCTTCTCCAACTAGTTAGTCTTAAGAGAGACTTCAAAGGTGACCGGCTTCTATTTGTGTGTTTATTGTTTCATCAGCAGTCCTCTATTATCGTAATCACACTTTAATATCTTTGGAACAGGGACGCTCAGCTCTATTTTAGTGGAACTGCACAAAATGATCGGAATGTTGCATGATCCAGGCAGCTACTTTTTTCCCAACATGCCTTGTTGATTTAGACAGAGCTGGGGGGAAGTTGCTGCCAATGAAAGCATGGATCAATTTTAATTTAACACCTTCTCACAACTCTGTCTTCAGTTGTGATGCAATTATTAGCTCTAATCTGCTAATAATTGACATGCATTAGCAAGGAAGATTGTTTTTTATTGTTTCTGAAAGAGCATTGATGGCAAGACACACGAAACAAAAGCTGAAAGCTCACACAATTGTACAATTTCATGTCGCTGGAAAATTATTTGTATAGTACTCCCTCCATCCAGGAATACTTGTTGGAGAAATGCATCAAAATGAATGTATCTAGAACTAAAATACATCTAGATACATCCATTCTTTCGACGAGTATTTCCGGACAGAGGGAGTACGTCAATTATGTAAACAAATGATGGAAGCTTGATAGCATTGCCAGAAGCCTCTTCATCATCCGGGTCCATGTGCCATGCACAAAATTATACTCCTTCGTTCCTAGATTTTTGTCTTTTTACAAGTTTCAAATGGGCATATTTTAGAGTGTAGATTCACTCATTTTGCTTCGTATGTGTACTCCCTCTGTTCCTAAATACTCTATTCGTCTTTCTAGAGATTTCAACAAGTGACTACATATGGAGCAAAATGAGTGAATCTACACTCTAAAATATGTCTATATACATCATATGTAGTATTGAGTAGTCAATTTGAATCTCTAAAAAGACAAATATTTGAGTAGTCACTCGTTGAAATCTCTAGAAAGACAAATACTCCGGAGTATATTTAAGAACCGAGGGGGTAGTGCACAACCGCATGGGAGACTCGGCCCGGTCGTTGCGCCGCATTAATAGTGAGTAATGAGCAGTCAAATCATAAGCCCCACCTTTCCCACTGTAAGTTGCTCGGAAGAAGCAACCATCAATACGCCCATCCGTCACTGTTTATAGAGCGCGCTTCAGAAAAAAGAAAAAAAACTATGGGACCAAGGCAACTAGCGATTGACCTGAAAAATAGCATTGGTAGTTATAGCATGGCGTCTATTACTAGAGGGAATAATGCGTACACACATGCATGCAGCACTTCCACCCCGGGTACGCACATGCATGCACTTACTCCACTCCGTAGTAGTAAGTACATGGAGAGAAAATTGTGGACTTGATTGCGGTTACCACGCCCTAATTAATTGAGCATTAAACCAAACGCGTCTAAAGTCTCTCTGGTGGTGGAAATGCATTGAGAGAAATGCATCATAATGAAGCGCGCTCTATAAACTGTGATGGAGGGAGGAGTAGTATGAAGGTGCAAAACCAAGTATGCGTATGGCGAGTCGGTCAACGCACCTCCTCTTGGCATATCACTGACATGTGGGACAGGAGTGTGAGCAAACCGTTCTCAATTGACGGCAAAGAGCCAACCCGCCGTTCCTTGAGAGAGACGAGGAGCGAGAACACACACACGGGCTCGCACGGAGGTGAAGATATATTCGAGCATGGTTGGTTGATCGATATCATTCATTACATGTTGGGCTGCCATTTTTCTCCGGAATAAATGTGTACTTTATCAGAGATAAAAAAATAAGAGTATAGACGCTCCACCATGCAGTTCTAGTAGTAGTACTACTCGTACTACTGCGCTTGGCTCTTCCCCTCTTCGTGAAGTCGAACGGCCCTGTTTGGATCCATAGGTTAGAGTTAGTTTGGGTTAGTTTGGACTCAACTAACCCAAAAATATCCAAACAAGAGGGTTAGTTTGGGTTTGATGCATCTAACCCATCCAAAAACTAACCCACTCAAGAGGTTCTTATTTGGGTTAGTTCTTCTCGGGTTCACTAAAAAAATAATTTTCTCTCGCTCTTCCCTCCACAGATCCCTTCCCACTTCCTCAAAGCGTTTCATCCTCTCCATCCCTCCCTCTCGCACCGCCCGTGAAGGCGCCTCGCTATATCCGCGCTCCATCTAACCCTGCCATCCAAACACCTGCATGTTGCGTACTACAGTGTATGCCTCTGACAATCTAACACCGAATGGACTGATGCATGTCCACTGAGGGTAGGTTGCATTAGTCAAAAGGTTTAAACGAGGTTCACCTTGTCCTGCAAGCTCTCCTCGTTCTGCGAGTTGACGGGACACACAAAAAGTAGTGCTAGTCCATACTCCCTCCTTTCCGGTTAATATGGCTTAATATTTTTGTGGGTAAATGAGAGAGCTTTATTCATATATCTTAAGACGACCAGCCAAGACACTGGTCACTAGGAAGCGAGGTACCCCGCCAAAAAAGAAGTAGGAAGCGAGGTGTTTCATCAAGCCAGCTCTCGGCCACATTCAAAGTGCAGCAAGCACGGTTCGCACGAAGCTGCGCCGCAAGGTTTGCTGACCTGTTTACATGCTGAATAACAAAAAAAGAGGAAATATTACCGAGCGCTCCTATTTGTAACAGGATGTGAGCCAGAGTTAAGCGAGAATTGTGGCGAGTGTTCCATGCAATCAACTTCCATTATCACATGCGAGAACCCTCGAAGATAACCAAATGTGTTGAAGATTGCTTTATCACATTTTAAAATCATAATAAGAGTGCAGACGCTCCTCCATCCGGTTCCTAGTACTAGTATAGTACATACCTCTATAGACTATAGTAGTAGTACTAGTACTACTAGTAAACTTTGCGCTTGGCTGTTCGCCTATTCGGGAAGTCGAACAATAATAGCACTAGTAGTATAGTGTATGCTTCTGGCAATCTGACACCGAATTAACTGTTGCACGTCCACCGCCTGAGCGAGGGAGAGCTTGCATTAGTCAAAAGTTTCTCCTTGTCCTGTGAGCCACCGCGCGCATGCTTTTCCCGTCATGCAACCTTCTCCTAGTTCAGCAAGTTGACGGGACACAACAAAGTAATGCTAGTCCATACCGCCTCCTCTCCGGTTAATATGGCTTAATTTCAAATGAGATAAATACACTGTCTGTCACTGTATATTTCTAAAAATATGGTCAGTGGACTTCATAATACGCTCATTGCACTCAATATATATATATATATATATTCTGGTGTTTATACGGTCACTAGCTCACCCTGACTGAGTATGTGTGTATGCACGTGTAGGTTAAGCACTTGAGCGTGACCGTGTGTGTTCCTCGTGTGCTTGGACATGTATGCATTAGGGCGTCGTGCACGTTTTTGCGTCCATGTGTACATGTGACTATTGCATACACGTAGGGGGAGTACGTGTAGGGGCCACTAAGGAGCAGTCAAATCACACAGTAAGTTAGTCGGAAGAAGCAACCATCATTTCACTCTTTAATGACACGTACACAATATAAAATGGTTGATATGGAGAGAAAAAGAAAACCACTAGCAGGAGCCTAAGCTACAAGCCTGCTTGCTTAGGTTGCTCTCTTCACAATCATAGAACGACGTGCCTGATCCCATACCTGGGGGAAGGGAACAATGTTCTGCGTAGACGCGGTCGACATCGGCGAGGGAGAAAACCCACAGTCGGTGCATCCCAATCGGGGGTCACCACGGTATGGGCCAATGTTGCGTCCCAACCTCCCTTCTAGCTACAGCCCGAGGTCCCAGGTAGTCCATCTTCCTTTCGGAGCCGGCTTGCTCCACTGCCATAGCTCCATCTCCATGTCGATCTTTCTCTACTTCTACCGGCTTCTACTTGTGATGAGTTTATGTCTCATGAACTAGTGCCAGCAATATTATTCTAATCACACTTCTTCAATATCTTTGCCATCAGGGATGCTCAGGTCGACTTTAGTGGAAGTGCACAAAAGCATCGTATGATCCGAGGGTGCCAGCCGTCTTTCCTTCGGCAGGTTCTACCTGGCCAGGAAATTAAATCATGTTTAGGGTTTAGGGTTTAAGTCGTAGTGACCCTATCAATAGTTTTTCTTTCATACACACTCTCACAACTTTTTTCCTTAGTTGTGAAGTAAATATTGGCTATGATCTGTGAATCATTGAGATGCATCAGCATGTGTGTTAGTTTTCCTTTGTATTTGATGGAATGTTCTAACGGGGCAACCTTGTAATAGGAATGAAAATGGAGTGGAAAGTTTCCATTTTTCCGGAGAAAAAATGGAAACAGAGAGAAACCAACGTTTCGTTTCGTTGGATCGCGCCATCGTGCAAAACCAATGTTTAAATCACGTCTGTCGTGTTCGTGTCTCACCCTCCTGCACGACTCGACCCCACATGGTCGCTCGGCATGCCACTCATCGCAAACTGAGTATACGATAACTTTCCCGCCTGCTTGTCGATGGATCGCTCCATGGAGTACTAGCACTACTGGAAGAGATTGACGAGTTGGGGGAGGACAGCTAGCTGTAGCACGAACTCCCAAGAAATTTTTACATGCATTTTGTAGCCGGCTATTGCGACCTCTGAACGCGGAGCAGCCGCGTGCACCCGGAATCGGCACGGGCGATGCTCTCTCGGCCGGCGCGCCGCTTCAATGTCGATGCTAGTGAGAGGTCGCGTCCGCTTTGGCCGGGCATGAATTCGGCACTGACCGTTTCGGGCAGGAAGCACACGCGGGTGATGAAGAGGGTTCGGGTTGGTCAGGACCGGCCGTGGTAGCGGTCCGGACGTCCGCAAACAAGAGATGATGTACGTTAATATTGCTGCGTATATAATTAACAACATAAATAATGTGCCTATTGGACAAATATGATTGGGGATGGAGATGGAAATGGAATTTTACGTAAACACGGATATGCATGTCTATGTCTATGTGTGTGTGTGCGACGACTCTCGCGACCTGGAAGCGGGGGCGTGTTTTTGATCGAGTTTTCTTTCTTGGTACGTTAGAAAATCAGTTTGTCTAATTCACATCTAGATGTTATTTAAGGATATCACATCTAAGCTCCCACAACTATATAATGTAGCAACAAGAAAAAAACTAGGACAAAAAAATAGACCACAAACGGAGTGGACATCAACTTAGATGTGACATAACTATGTCACATCTAGATGTGTCCTAGACAGACCCTTAAAAAAATGTCCGCCAGTTTTCGTTTCTTTCTTCCGGGAACACGCGTATTCTATTTAAAACCACTGCTATGGAGATATTTTTACTCCATTATAGCCTCTTGTTTGATAGAGTTTCTCGCGTCTCGCTCTCTCACCCTGTCCACATCAAAACAAGATGACAGTGTCCTCTCTATCCCTCTCCTCACTGGTGGTCACAGATCCGGCGAATCCCGTCCGCTGCGGGAGGTGAGGAGGTGCAATGTTGACGTTGTCACCGTCGGCGACGGAGGAAGCCGATGCGCACCATCCTCTCGGAGCCGGCGCTGGCATGGACGAAGATCCTCCGCGCCCTTGTTCGCTGCCGTCGTGTGGGCAGATCCCGCCCGCCCGCCTAAACTACATCTCGCCCACCTGAGGTATAACTTCTTGTACTGGTCCAGCTCCCCAAGTCGCTGCGTGTGGGTTTTCTTCTATGCGACTACTCCCCAGCTCCTCATGTATAGTAGCTAGGGTTCGTCGGCTGGTCCAACATCACCTACTAGTACTATTATAGAGGAAATTCCACTTCAAAAGTTGTCCTGATTTATGCATCGGTGGAGGTATACATGTTGTTTCGACAAAAATACAAGGTGGTTGTGCGGTCATTGTCCATATGGTGGTAGTGCTATCACTGGTTAAATGAAGAAATGCTTTTTTTCTCGGGTATCCTGGTTCCCATCAAGATAATTATGATGCTTATGTTTGTTGGTGTACTTTTCATTAATTCTTATTGACAATTGACATGTCGTTGCTAATCTTGTAAAACAAAGTAACAAAACTATATCCCTTTTTTATATTTTTGGAAACAGCAATGCGTATCTCCATACCCGGGCATGTCTTCCTCAATTTTAGTGGAACTACAAAAATTTGGATGGCCATTGTTGTTCCGCCTCACTGTCCTCTGCCACGTGGTTCTTCCTTCCTCGAGCTTGATTACTGAGAAGAAATGGACCACAGTGAGGATTTGTCGAACTTCATAGGTGCCTCACCCAAACTTGATGCCAAGTGGATGATGCATCACCCAATGACCTATCGATGCTCATGGTTGCGCCTCATGGTTGCGTCGGCTGGCAAAGCTAATCGATTTTCAATGAAAAACAAGTTGTCTTCCATCAGTGCTCTTTGCTTGTTACGCACAAAGATGATATCCTTCGTCAGTTCACCTTGGTTGTGTTGGAGACACAGTCGTCCTTCACGTTGGTGCAATTTTATCTTACAATTGGCTATGAACCAAATGTTTCCTCGAAGAAGGATCGATGTTGGTACTAAGAGCATAAGTTTTATATTGATTTCTAAGCCTTCTCCCAACTTTGTCTCCAGCTGCCCTGTAATTTTATTTGTCCAGCTATTAACTTTGATTTAAAAATGATGTGGACTAAAAACCCGGATGGACGTAGTAGCCCTCCATTTTTATTTACTCCGCATATTAGATTTGACTGAAGTCAAACTTTGTAATACTCTCAAACCTTTCTGATAATTGAAATTAAAATTCTTTATTTGTACACACTCTCACACGTTTCCGATAATTTGGCTCATGTGTGGTTGTTCACTTAAGGGAGGGTGGTGTACCACACGTGAAGGACAGGAAGTGCGACCAGGACGTGTGGGCGTGGATCGTTAGTTCATCGGAAGTAGTAGTAGTTTTCTTCACTGTAGGTTAAATAAAGAGTTTCGTTTCGTACTTACACAATTTAAAACGATTGTTATGGAGATAATAAGAAAACCACTCCACGAGAGTACTATATGGATGCAACTTCAATGACTTAGTGCACCTGCCTTTGGGTTTATGACAGGTGGGCCCAAAATGTGTCTGGCTCACCCGTCATACAACCAAAAGCAGGTGCAGTGAAGGCACCGAAGCTCAGTCCGTACTACAGTAGTATATATATAAGCTGGAGCCTCAGCGCTTGTCCGCTAGGGTTTGCACTCTCCACACTTTCGCCGCACTACATATATGTATACATGCTGGAGGCTCAGTGTTCATTTGCTAGGGTTTGCTATATTCACAGTCTCTCACCCTCTCTTCACCAGATCTAAACAAGACTGCGTTGGCCCCCTTGTCTCTCTCTCCCCCCTCACAACTGGTGAAGGAGGCGTCCGTATCCCGTCGCACCGGGAAGGGGAGGAGGTGCATCATTCACTATATCGCCTTCGGCGAGGGAGGAAATCCACTGCCGGCTGCGCTGTTCTCTTTCACCCAGCGCCTGTGTGGGAGGGCCACCGACCCCTTCTTCTTTGCTGCCGTACATAGTGTGGACAGATCCAGCCTCCCGCCGCACGCCTTGCCACATCCTAACGACCCTAAGGTATAAGTTTCTTTGAAACCGTCGTTGCTCTAGCTGCATGTGGATCTTTTTCGATCTGTAGTCGAATCTAGGTCTTGGTTCAAAGAGGAAAGAAGGGTGCGGTGGGCTGGAGCAAGAATCTAGCACGTGGTTCAATGAGGAAAGGAGGGACGAAAGTAGTATAGACTGGCTATCCAGCCGCTTTGTTGGTCGAAAAGGGAAAAATGGGGTAACCCAGTACACACATGTGTAAGGAACCGATCTCTTTGTTGAAAAGGGAAAGAAACTGGGGGTCGGGTAGTTTGTGCAGGACTAGATTTGCTGCCCTCACATAGGAAAAAGGTTCAAAGAGAACAAATATGGGACCAACGCATATATGCTGCTTGGCTACATACTCTGCATCACCCATTTATACGTGTGGACGCACATGGTGCTGGCATGTCCCATACAACTATTTTGCTGTTGTTAATCTAAGAATGCCGCCGGAAAATTGAAGCAATGCCACTGTTAAAAGTAAATTACATTTTTTAATGAATGTTGTTTCAAGAGAATGTCTCTGTTAATATGAATCAATGCAACCGTTTTAGAAATGCTACTATCCTACTTTGTTTTCCATCCAAGATAAGTTAGATGCTTCTTTCTGTCACCGTTTGTTTCATCCTCCTTTATCGGCAAGTAATTGTTTCCTTTTTTGCCTCTGTTAAAACAGGGGTATCGATTCAACTTGTTGCTATTGTGACATTTTGCTTCGCTACTCGAAACACTTATGTTTTAAGAGTGTTTTGTGCAGTTCAACTTGAATGTCACACCGGTGACTTTGCTTAATTTTGGTGGAACTACACAAAAGGAGATCGAGATTTGTTTCCAGTCTTCGTAGCGAGTTGTTTCAAATCTTGGTCTCATCCACATGATGTGCAGTGTGCTTTGAGATGTTGTGCTACTTGTTTTGGTACTGTTTTAAATAAATGTTGAATTGAAGCTATTGTATTGCTGTCTTTTCCCATTAAGTAGTGAACAAAAATGGGACCAACCCAGACATGATGCTTGTTGCTTTGTTACAACAAATTCAGCATCACCCCCTTTATAAGCAAGTAATTGATGCCACTCTTAGAATTAACTACTGAATCTTATTTCAAAACTGCAACACTTGTTAGGGATTGGCGGGATTACCATTTTTGTGGCTGCATGTTGCATCCTCCTTTATTAGCTAGTAATTGATTCCTTTTTTGCCTCTGTTTAAACATGGATATCTATTCAACTTGTTGCTATTGCGACATTTTGCTTCGCTACGCGAAACACTTTGCTTGATTTCAGTGCAACTGCACAAAACGAGATTGGATTTCCTATTCGTGTTGGCAGATTCATATTTTATCCTGGTCTTCTCATGAAAGGTCAGTACATGCCTTCATCCACATGATTGTGCAGTGTGCTTTGAGATGTTGTGCTACTTGTATTGGTACTGTTTTAAATAAATGTTGAATTGAAGCTATTGTATTGCTGTCTTTTCCCATTAAGTAGTGAACAAAAATGGGACCAACCCAGACATGATGCTTGTTGCTTGTTACAACAAACTCTGCATCACCCCCTTTATAAGTAGATGGAAGCACATATTGTTGTTGCGCCCACTCTCCCCTGGAACTGTTTATGCTTTTCGTTAATCTAATGCCGCTGGTAAAATTAAGCAATGCCACTCTCAGAATTAATTAACTACTGAATCTTAGTTCAAAACTGCAACACTTGTTAGGAATGGTACTATCCTGCTTTGTAGTTCTTTCTACATGTTTAACCAAGGTATTGTTAAGATAATGTCTCTGTTAAAATGAATCAGTTGCATTGTTTTAGGAATGGTACTTTTCTGCTTTGTCGTTCTTTATACATGTTGAAACAAGGCATTGTTAAGATAATGTCTCAGTCAATATGAATGAATCACACTGATGGAGAATTGCTACTCTCCTGCTTTGTTTCCCATTAAGATAAAGTAGATCAGTAGATGCTTTTCTTCTGGGAGTACAAGCCATCAACCGTTATTTCTCAGTAATTGTTTCCCTTATACCTATTGTTGCTAGCTCGGTTTTATTCCGACTTCGATTTTAGTTGAACTGCACAAAAGGAGCCAATGTGTCCAAGGCAAACTGCTGCATTACTGGGTCCAGTTGGTCGTTCCACTTTGCAGAAAAGAAGCAGTCACTGTTTGCGCTACATTACAGAAGGAATGACCGAGAAGCTTTACAGAGTATTATTAGACGCTGGTGACATGACTAGTCTGCAGAGAGCATTGGCAATTTAACAACACGTGGAGTGCACTGGGCAAAAAGTGCCCAAACAAGTACAAGAAGCTACGACAGGACTCCACGATCATATGCATTACATATTTTGAATGGGAAAAGCTTGTCAAAGTTTAATCATTGATGTTAGCAAGAAGACATTAGTTTAATATATTGGAATTGGAAAACCTTGTCAAAATTTGCTCATTGATGTTAGCCAGAAGACATGCATTTGATATTTTTGAGTGGGACGCCCTTGCTGTGAGCAACGTCGATTGTTTTTACCTATTCCTGTGTTCACTTTAGAAGTAAATAGTTACTCTACTAAGATATTCCTGTGTTAAGAGTTTGTTTTGAATATTGTCTATGTAATGCCAGGCCTTGTGTTTGATTGCAAAGTTGAGCTTGGAATGTTGTGGCATGCGGCATCACGAGCTGTTCACCGTGCCTCCTGAGAATAATGTTTCGTATTGTTTTGCATGTCGATCTAATGCTAGTGATTTGCTTGTTAAGAAGATCATCCTCTTCTGTTGTTTCAGTGCTTAAGAAGTTCATCGTCTTATGTTTCATTCATAGCCTATACGACAAGTCGGGTAGGTTAGACGTGAAACCATATGATCTTCCGACCAACACATGATATTAGGCCGTGATTGGATCATCGTTTTCCAACCAAAACCGCTTGTAAAACTGACGCTTGTAAATAAAAGCAGTTGGTCTCGTGCAAAGCGCTTGGTTGGTCGATTTCGACTAGTAAAATATTGGAAGTACTTCACACACGATAAAAACGTTGAACGACGCTCGGACGATTGCTAATCCAGCCGTTAGCTGTTGTTTCAGCCTTGCCCATGGATGGCATGATACGCACGCCGTGCATGTATCGTCTGGTAATGTCGTCCATATAGCAGTGCTCGTAAAATATACACTGGTCTCTAAAATTACACGTGTAACCCGCCGGTTTTACTTACAGACCTCGGGCCCTCGGTTTCATTACGCTTGTATTTTACGCGTTGTTTCCGATGACGAGTAAATTACACTTGTATGTTAATACAGGTTTGAAATAAACCAGAGCTCCCAAGCGCGGCCTTACCGTTTCATGCCGTCTCAGTTTCTCGAAGGTGCTCATAGGTGTCCGATGATCCTGGCTTCCTGAATGAGCAGCAGGCGCTATATCAGACCATCCGTAGGGCTCCGTCATCCTTCGAGTTGTTGCGCTCGCCGTGGCGCCGAGCATTGTTAACATCGTGAACGAACATGAGGATTTAGGAGATGACTTTATTTTGACTGGATGACACTAGGGACCCACTAGGGCCATAGCCGTATGTACGCAAGTGCCTCCTTATTATGTACAACTATTTTTTTTGCTTCCTCCTGGTTTCCTGACATCACGGTCCCACATCATTGTCAACCTATGTAGTCAATATAAACGAGAGAATTGCACAAGGTGCGGCTGATAGCTGGGACCAAGTAGCTTGAGCAGTATTTGTGTTTTTGAGGTGTGAGCACTGTAGAGTTTTTCTTGGAGATGATTTTGTTGTTGTTCAGAGGAGAGCAGGGTATTAACTGGGCGGGCTGTGGCCCGTCTAGCCCAGGCCAGATATCCGGCCCAGATACTAATTTTTTCAAGATGAAAATGGCTAGCCCAGCTATGCGTTTTTTGTGGAATACCCAGGCAAGGTCAACTTGTTATTCTCCGCGCCGCTGGGCTACAAATCTTTCCTAGGAGGGATGCATTAGGCTTAATAGGAAAATGGGCATTAAAAATAATAAATGGGATGTAATTATAAAAACTGGGCAGTAACTATAAAAAAATGCACCAAACACGAAATTAGTTTATAAAATATTATTTATGGATTTTGAAAATCCTAAATTTTCATTGTTGCGCGCATAATGTTTCGTTGGTTTTTTACGTAATACAAATTTATATTTAATCTGACTAGAAATTTTGGGATAAAAATACTTCGGATCCCATCAAAATGTGGGAAATTTTATTGAATTCTGTCTTCAATGGTTGGTTGAAATTATTAATCATTGTCCTAGCTAGAAAATAGGCTGTACTTTTAACAAACTGTAAATGGGATGTATTAAATTCCATTAGAATTCAAAAATGGGTTGTACATTCTTTCAAATCGCAAATGGGCTATAAGTTCTTTGCCACACACTTGTGGGCCTACTAAGTTGACCGTCCCCTAAAAAAATAAGTTGACGCGTATGCAAGGCTTTGTCAACTTATTATAGTCAACACACGGTTCTAGCAGCAGCAGCCGTTGGATGTCTATCCAACGGATACCGTGCTTCTTCTTCAATCTCGGATATTCTTAGCTTCAGCCACCCAAAAAATGATTCCTCCCCCTGACATCTAGGGCGCACCGTTTCGGAGGCTGACCTGTGGGCCTACTAAGTTGGCACGTACCAAGGGCTTTGTCAACTTAGTCAATATAAACAATTCTAGCTTCAGTAACCGTACGATGTCCATCCAACGGCCGTAGTGCTTCTTCAACCTCTGGTCTTCTTGCTCTAGCCGCCCAAAGCAGCACCGATCGTGCCGCCTGCTCCTGCCTCACATGGCCGGCTGTGCTGCCGCGGAGGCCTCACCACCCCCATACTACTCCCACTGCTGGCCAGGCCATCCCTCCACTCACCCACACCTCCTGTTATTCTGCGGTGACGGTAGCCTCACACCACAGCCGAACCAGTGAACCCTCGTACTCCTCTCCACGCGGGCTTCCACTGCTGCATCTTCCCCGGCTCCGCGTCGTCCCCTTCCTAGGCCTCGCCGTCGTCCACCGCCCTGGTGCTCTCGGCGCGGCGTGGTCAATGTGGTCAACGACCGACTTCCATCGGAAGAGTACTGTACGTGGAGAGGCTGACAGCTGGGTCCACGACGGCCGCAAGGAAGTGCCTCCTTATTACGAGTGCAATAATTATTCCTCCACCTGACAGCAGGGACCCACCAGACGGGCCACCTTATTTCGTGAAAAAAACATTTCCCCCTGACTGCTGGGACCCACCGGACGGGCCACCATATTTTGCGAAAAAACGTTCCCCTCACTGTCAGCTCGGACCCACCGGAAGTGCCTCCTTATTACGCACAAAAAATGAATACTCCCCCTGCTAGCTGGGACCCACCTTGGTGGGAGGCTGACTTGTGGGCCTACTAAGTTGACGGGGATGGAGGGCTTTGTCAACTTAGTCAATATGAACGATTCTAGCTCCACTGACCGTACGATGTCCATCCAACGGCCGTAGTGCTTCTTCAACCTCCGGTCTTCTTGCTCTAGCCGCCCAAAGCAGCGCCGGTCGTGCCGCCTGCTCCTGCCTCCCATGGCCGGCTGTGCTGCCGCGGAGGCCTCACCGCCCCCTACTATTCCCATCACTGGCCAGGCCATCCCCCTACTCACCCACACCCCCTGTTATTCTGTGGTGACCGCAACCTCATGATGTCTACTACACAACCTTCTTATAGATGTTGTTGGGCCTGCAAGTGCACAGGTTTGTAGGACAGTAGCAAATTTCCCTCAAGTGGATGACCTAAGGTTTATCAATCCGTAGGAGGCGTAGGATGAAGATGGTCTCTCTCAAACAACCCTGCAACCAAATAACAAAGAGTCTCTTGTGTCCCCAACACACCCAATACAATGGTAAATTGTATAGGTGCACTAGTTCGGCGAAGAGATGGTGATACAAGTGCAATATGGATGGTAGATAAAGGTATTTGTAATCTGAAACTATAAAAACGGCAAGGTAAGTAATGATAAAAGTGAGCGTAAACGGTATTGCAATGGTAGGAAACAAGGCCTAGGGTTCATACTTTCACTAGTGCAAGTTCTCTCAACAATAATAACATAGATAGATCATATAACAATCTCTCAACATGCAACAAAGAGTCACTCCAAAGCCATTAATAGCAGAGAACAAATGAAGAGATTATGGTAGGGTACGAAACCACCTCAAAGTTATTCTTTCGGATCAATCTATTAAAGAGTTCGTACTAGAATAACACCTTAAGACACAAATCAACCAAAACCCTAATGTCACCTAGATACTCCATTGTCACCTCAAGTATCCGTGGGCATGATTATATGATATGCATCACACAATCTCAGATTCATCTATTCAACCAACACAAAGTACTTCAAAGAGTGCCCCAAAGTTTCTACCGGAGAGTCAAGAACGTGTGCCAACCCCTATGCATAGGTTCATGGGCGGAACCCGCAAGTTAGTCACCAAAACATATATCAAGTGGCACATGATATCCCATTGTCACCACAGATAAGCACGGCAAGATAGACATCAAGTGTTCTCATAAAAGTCTCAATCCGATAAGATAACTTCAAAGGGAAAACTCAATTCATCACAAGAGAGTAGAGGGGGAGAAACATCATAAGATCCAACTACAATAGCAAAGCTCGGGATACATCAAGATCGTGCCATAGAGGGTGTCATGGTCCTAAGACTGACAGTAGAAAGGGGGGTAGGTGTAGCGACCAGACTTCAAACAGTCTGATCTATATGCATCAGTGTCATCCCTGGATCAGTAATGCTGACACGCACAGTACTTGAAGGATTTATAACAGAGTAGCAATCACACACTTATTACATCGAATGTCTCAAAAGAGAGCTTATTACAATAAAATATGGCTTAAGGCCATCTAATAACGACAACATCGGAAGGCTTGGAAGATAAGTGAGTCCATCAACTCCAACGACATCACTGAGTATAGGACCATGATCCTAAGGCATATCTTACTCGTCGTCTAAAAAGTCTGCAACATGAACGTTGCAGCCCGAAAAAGGGTTAGCACATGGAATATGCTGGCAAAGTAACACATAGAGAGTAATGGAAAAACTAAGCTATACTACATGCATATATGGCTGGTGGAAAGCTCTATGGTTACAGTTTTTGCATAAAGCCAGTTTTTCCCTACTGCAAAGGAATAAATTTATTTAACTATCATGGTAGTTGTTAAACATTGAGAATGGTTGACAGCATTCTCAATCTCAATTAAACATCATCATTAAACAAACCTAACAATATTAATTAAAGTAACATGATGAGATTCACATGATAATCCAAGTACTAGATACTCAAAACGTCCATAACCGGGGACACGGCTAATCATGATTAGTTTATACACTCTGCAGAGGTTTGTGCACTTTTGCCCACAAGACTCGATCGCCTCCGTTTGTTTTCTCGCACTACATGGTGTTTGAGAAACGGATGACCGAGACATAGTCCTTCAGAAGCGCTAGCACCTTACGATTGGGTAGACCTGTACACCTACTTTCCCCTACATCTTCTAGTCTACCACTGTAAGAGTTCGCACGACTTAATCAACTATGCTAGAGCCCATAATAGCATGTGGCTGCACACGGAAGTTTCTAGCATGAATAATCTTATGATCCCTTTGAGCCTGGGTGGCGGTCCAAAAACAAACAGGCAATCCTGGAATACCCAGGTACCTCAGTCCACCCAGATGTGTATTAAAGTTGCGACCCTAAATAAACCATTAGTTAACAATCTCACATCTGTCATGGAAATTCACTCACCCAATCCACGTCTACTAGCATAGCATGGCAAAATAAGCAAACGTAGAAGTAACTCCCAAGGGTTTGATAACAAAACAGGTAATAGGTACTACCTCATCTACTTCCCAAAACCCACATATTAATCAGATCCTAATCATGCAATTGTTTGAGGATTGATCTAATGCATAAAAACTGGGTAGTAAAGAGGTATGATCAAAGTGTTACTTGCCTTGCTGATTATCCGTGAAACCTAGGGATTCGAAGTAGCAAGCGGCTCAATCCGGGTACTCTATCGCAAGCAAACAAACAAGCATACAATAAGTACTCATCTAATGCACAGGTAAAACTGAAATAAGAGATCTAACCAGAAAGTTCAACTTAAGAACTCCGGTTGGCAAAAAGAATCAAATCGAACAAAGCAACGAAGATCAAATTGTGAAAGAACAAACTTCGTTTACTAATCTGGACCTAAGTGAAATTTTACAGAAGCAAAAACCTGTTTGAGTAGATTAAATAGAAAGAGGGTTTCGAGACGAAACTCAAGGCGTTTGAATCGCCTGATTCTGATAAACGAGCAAAAAGTTAAACTAAAACGAAAATTGGACCAGAAATCGCGATCAGAAAAATCGCGAAATAAATCCGAGAAAAGAAAAACGACGAACAGATTAACGAACGAACATTTAAAAAACATCTAAATTTTTTTTCAGATAAAATATTTAGATAAAATATTCGGCCCAGTCGGGCGCAGGGAGTTTTTTTTTTTAAAAAATTTCACCGAAGAAAATCTAGAAAATTAAATAAACATCTAAAAATACCAAAATAAATTTTCATCGTCCAAATAAAATATTTAGAACAAGATGAACATTTTTTTGGTCCTAAAATGCATTTTTGAAAATCGTGCAATTTTTTCCTAAATTCAAATAAAATAGCAAAAACACCAAAATAAATCTTATTTGATTTTTTATTAAATCCTCATTATTTCTTTATTTTGGGAAAGTAATTTTATTCCCTCTCTCATATTTTTGTGATTGAAATAATTGAAGATAAAATAGATAAAATCAAATGATCCTATTTCAAAAAATTGAGAAAACTCAAATATGAAAATAACGAAATCCCCAACTCTCTCCGTGGGTCCTTGAGTTGCGTAGAATTTCTAGGATCGAGGCAAAATGCAATAAATATGATATGCAATATGATCTATTTGTATAACATTCCAAATTGAAAATTTGGGATGTTACAAACCTACCCCCCTTAAGATGAATCTCGCCCTCGAGATTCGGGTTGGCTAGAAAATAGGTGAGGGTGGTCCTTCAGTAAATCTTCCTCTCTCTTTCCCAGGTGCCTTCATCCTCGGTGTGGTGGATTCACTGAACTTTACAGAACCTAATAACTTTGCTGCGGGTGACTCGGCTGGCGTAATCAAGAATCTTAACTGGTTTCTCCTCATAGGTCAAATCACTGTCCAACTGAATCGCCTCCAGTGGCATTGTATCTCTCAGCGGTATATCAGCCATCTCGGTGTGGCACTTCTTTAATTGGGAAACGTGGAACACATCATGAACTCCTGACAATCCATCAGGAAATTCCAACTTGTAGGCAAGTTCTCCCATATGTTCCAAAACTTTGTATGGTCCAACAAAACGTGGCTCTAACTTTCCCTTAACACCAAAACACTTAACTCCTCGCAATGGAGATACTCATAGATAGACTCTATCTCCGGCTTCATAAACTGTCTCCTTGCGTTTTGCATCCACGTAGCTTTTCTGCCTGGACTAAGCTACCTTGAGCCTGTCGCGAATCAACTTCACTTTCCGTTCAGACTCCTTAATTAAGTTTGGTCCAAACAACTGACGGTCTCCAACCTCGTCCCAAGACAACGGGGTTCTGCATCTCCTTCCGTATAAGGCTTAGAAAGGGGCCATCTTCAAACTGGATTGATAACTGTTGTTGTAAGAGAACTCCGCATATGGCAAATTGTCATCCCAACTAGATCCATAATCTAACGCACAAGCTCTCAGCATGTCTTCCAAAATCTGATTGACTCTCTCCGTCTGTCCATCTGTCTGTGGATGAAAAGCTGTGCCGAACTCTAATCTGGTACCCAAAGTTTCATGCAACTGATTCCAGAACTTTGAAGTGAACTAGGTTCCTCTATCTGATACAATGCTCCTCGGAACTCCATGCAGACATATGATCCTGGTCATGTATATCTTGGCCAACTTAGCACTGGTGTAAGTGGTCTTTACCGGAATGAAATGTGCTACCTTCGTCAAACGATCGACTATAACCCAAATCGAGTCATAGCCTGAACGAGTCCTGGGCAATCCTGTGATAAAGTCCATGCCTAGCTTATCCCACTTCCATTCGGGTATCGGCAATGATTGCATCAATCCTGCTGGCTTTTGATGCTCTGCCTTTACTCTCTGACATACATCACAAACTGCTACATACTCTGCAATATCTTTCTTCATTCCGGTCCACCAGAAAGTCTCCTTCAAATCCAAATACATCTTGGTGTTACCTGGGTGAATCGAATACGGTGAATCATGGGCCTCTTGCAAAATCAACTTCCTGATCTCCGGGTTATTAGGAGCATAAACACGGTCTTCAAACCATAAGGTATCATGCTCATCCTGATGAAATCCCTTGGCTTTTCCTTTGCTCATCTTCTCCTTTATCTCAGCAATTTCCTTATCGGTCTTCTGAGCTTCTCTGATCTTATCCATCAAAGTCGACTGAATTTCCAATGCTGCTACATAGCCTCTCGGAACTATCTCCAAACATAGTCCGTAAAAGTCCTCGGCTAACTCCTTTGGCAGTCCTGCGGTCATGAGTGTATTGACATGGCTCTTACGGCTCAACACATCGGCTACTACGTTAGCCTTCCCGAGGTGTGGTACTGCAATCTCATGTCATAATCCTTGATGAGCTCCAACCATCTCCTTTGTCTGAGGTT
Source organism: Triticum aestivum (assembly GCF_018294505.1). Lineage (NCBI taxonomy): Eukaryota > Viridiplantae > Streptophyta > Magnoliopsida > Poales > Poaceae > Triticum > Triticum aestivum. Next base: position 126,201,673 of record NC_057801.1, on the reverse strand, counting down.
CAACTCCTTCTATGTGAAAATGTACTTCAAACTCTTGTGATCGGTGTACACTTCACAATGATTTTCGATTAGAAATATCTCCATGTTTTCAAGGCATGCACTACGGCTGCTAACTCCAAATCATGTGTGGCATAATTCAACTCATGAGGTTTCAGCTGTCGTGAAGCATACGAAACAACTCTCCCCTCCTGCATAAGCACTGCTCCAAGTCCTCGACGTGAAGCGTCGCAATACACCTCGTAATCCTTACTCTGATCTGGAAGAATCAACACTGGCGAGGTAACCAAACGTTCCTTCAACTCCTGGAAACTGGCCTCACACTCCTCATTCCAATTAAACTTGGTATCCTTCTTCAGCAATTCCGTCATAGGCTTTGCAATTTTCGAGAAGTTCTCAATAAATCTCTGGTAATATCCTGCAAGTCCAAGAAAACTCCTGATCTCGCCAACTATCGTTGGGGCTACACAATTGGTCACGGTAACTACCTTGGTGGGGTCTACTACTATTCCTTCTCCGGATATAACATGTCCGAGGAATCCAACTTCCTTCAACCAAAACTCACATTTGCTGAACTTGGCATATAACTGGTGTTCCCTGAGCTTCTCCAATACCAAACACAAATGTTCCTTGTGCTCTTCTTCGTTCTTTGAGTAGACCAAAATATCATCAATGAACACCATGACAAACTTATCCAGAAACTCCATAAATACTTTGTTCATCATGTTCATGAAATAGGCAGGTGCGTTAGTCAGACCAAATGACATAACAGTGTACTCGTGCAACCCATACCTGGTGGTAAAAGCTGTCTTAGGTATATCCTGCTCTCGAATCTTCAACTGATGGTATCCTGATCGCAGATCAATCTTGGAAAATACCTTAGCTCCTTGCAAGCGGTCAAACAGATCATTGATCATAGGCGGTGGGTACTTGTTCTTGATGGTTACTGCATTCAATCCTCGATAATCAACAACCATCCTTAAAGATCCATCCTTCTTCTCCACTAGAAGTACTAGTGATCCCCAAGGTGAAGAACATGGGCGAATATAACCTTTATCCAGTAACTCCTTAATCTGACTCTTAATCTCCTCCAAATCTTTTGCTGGCATCCTGTAAGGTCTCTTGGATATCGGCCCTGTGCCTGGCAAAAGTTCAATCAAAAACTCGATGTCTCTATCCGGTGGCATGCCTGGCAACTCTTCCGGAAATACATCAGGAAAATCCTTCACCACTGGTACTTCCTCCTACACAACTTCTAATAATGAATTTACGTTCATCCTCTTCGGCTCATGCCTTGATACATACTTGATCCTTCTTCCTTTTGGGGTAGTAAGCAAAATCGACTTACTGGCGCGATCAATGTTTCCACCATACATCGATAACCAATCCATACCCAGAATTACATCCAAACCTTGAGATTCCAAAATGATTAAATCTGAGGGGAAAACATGCTTGCCTATACTCAACGGCACTTGAAAACATCCTCGACTGGCCATATACTCTGCTCCTGGTGAGGTTACTAGCATGGGTGTTCCTAGAACCTTGGCGGGTAATCTATACTTATCCACAAATCCCCTTGATATGAATGAATGCGATGCACCAGTATCAAAAAGAACGAGTGCAGTAAATGACTTAACCAAAAACTTACCTATTACTGCATCTGGCTGAGCTTCAACCTCCTCCACGCTAACGTGGTTCACTTGCCCTCTATTGAATGGGTTCGGCTTCTTCCCCGAGCTTCCATTGCCATTTCCGTTCTGGCCTTCAGGGCATTCATTGGCGTAATGTCCGGTCTTCTGGCATTTAAAGCAAATGACTTGACTCAGATCTCTCTTGGCTGGGGTTGATGGGTTGGTACGGTTCTGGCCGTTGCTTCCTCCATTCCCATTACCATTCTTGGGACCATTGTGATTGTGCGAACTACTTCCTCCATGGGTATGCTGAAATTGTCCTCCCGACGTCGGAGTAAATCATGGCTTCTGATGAGCTCCAGAATTGTGCTTCCCTTGTCCATAATTCCTCTTGCGGTTCTCAATCTGTGCTGCTTCCCTTCAATCATGAGAGCTCTATCTACCAACTCCTGGTAGTTGTTGAAACTTGCTACCATCAACAGCATACTCAGCTCGTCATTCAGTCCTTCCAGAAACTTCTCTTGCTTAGCTGCATCTGTAGCAACGTCATCTGGGGCATAACGTGCTAGCTTACTAAAGTCATCCACATACTGGCCAATTGTACGTCCTCCCTGGTGTAGGTTGCGAAACTCACGCTTCTTCATGGCCATAGATATTGCTGAAACATGGGCAGTATGAAAAGCCTGCTGAAACTGATCCCATGTGACAGTGTCTACTGGATAGGAGGCTGTGAAATTCTCCCACCATGATGCTGCGGGTCCATATAGCTGATGTGCGGCAAATTGCACCTTCTCCTCATCTGTGCATCCTGCAGTAGTCAACTCCCTGGCTGTCTTGCGAAGCCAATCATCTGCAACAATCGGCTCGGTGCTACTGGAGAACACCGACGGATTCAACCTAAGGAAACGGGTTAAGTGGTTAACAGGTGGTGGCGGTGGTGGATTGTTGTTGTTGTTGTTCCCCTGATTCTGATTCTGGACTATTAACTGCATCGATGCATTCTGCTGCTGGATCAACTGAGTGAGCTCCGGTGGGAAAGCAAATCTGTTGTCACGTCTCAGAGGCATCTGAGGGTTTAGAAAAGATGAGAGTATAGAATAGAATGAGGTCTAGAGGGAAAACACTACCCATATGCACATGAGACAAAATTCCAATCAAACACTTCATTCAAACAAGCAAGGGCATACAACGATCTATCTATCATTACAAAAGTGCTCGGACTATACTAGATACATGGGGGGAAATACTACTACTGTTATGGTGGTCGACTAGAAAAACTGTTCAGATGAAGACTTCATGATATCTGCTCCAGCTTCATCAACATAATCATCATCACTATCATATGGATCAGAGTCGGTGTCGTCAATGATGATGTAGTCCTCTGGACATGTGAAGTCTTCATCTTCTCCTTCCGTCGCGGGGAATCCCATAAATACTTTAAACTTCTTCTTCAGATCATCACTCTTCTCCACTAGTGTTGCTATTTCCTCCTCATATCCATCGCGTGTAGACTTGAGTTCTTCCTCCAGTTCCGTGATTTTGATCATGGCCTTCTTCAGATCCATCATGCCTGCACACATCTAGTTCTCCTGGCGTCGAATGTGCTGGTTTAACTCCTGGATGTAAGCTGCAATTGATCGGTCCTTCCAGGTGCTGATCATCTCCCATTGCTCATCTCGGCGCCCACAAATCTGGTAGATAGTATCCTTAACCTCCTTGTGGTAAACTTCTCTAATACGTCCCATGGTAATGTGGGCTGCCATGCTCTTTCCTAGACTCCAGGTTGGTGCATCAAAGGAAAACTCTATGGGCTCAGTAACGGGCATGAACGCCCTTCCTGGAACTTGAACTTGAATCATCTAGCGCTCCTCTTCAGGTAAAGTGGCGTTGTAGGTGCCGGTGAAGCTTGGTACTCCGATCTTCAGGTACTTGGTGACTTCCTTCAGGTGTCATCCAAAGGGTGTATCTTCATCCGGATGCATGAACTTGTTCCTCGCATCCGCCAACCTAAAAGAGTAGAAAAGATGAGGAGTCAGAATGAGAAGAGAGAGTAGTGATCTAGGGCTTTAGCTTAGTGGTCGTGTCCTATAGTCAGCATGTGCTCCGATACCATCTTGTAGCGACCAGACCTCAAACGGTCTGATCTCTGTGCATCAGTGTCATCCCTGGATCAGCAATGCTGACACGCACAGTACTTGAAGGATTTATAACAGAGTAGCAATCACACACTTATTACATTTAATGTCTCAAAAGAGAGCTTATTACAATAAAATATGGCTTAAGGCCATCTAATAACAATAACAGCGGAAGGCTTGGAAGATAAGTGAGTCCATCAACTCCAACGGCATCACTGAGTATAGGACCACGATCCTAAGGCAAATCTTACTCGTTGTCTGAAAATTCTGCAACATGAACGTTGCAGCCCGAAAATGGGTCAGCACATGGAATATGCTGGCAAAGTAACACATAGAGAGTAATGGAAAAACTAGGCTATACTACATGCGTATATGGCTGGTGGAAAGCTCTATGGTTATAGTTTTTGCATCGAGCCAGTTTTTCCCTACTGCAAAGGAATAAATTTATTTAACTATCATGGTAGTTGTTAAACATTGAGAATGGTTGACAACATTCTCAATCCCAATTAAACATCATCATTAAACAAACCCAACAATATTAATTAAAGTAACATGATGAGATTCACATGATAATCCAAGTACTAGATACTCAAAACATCCATAACTGGGGACACAACTAATCATGATTAGTTTATACACTCTGCAGAGGTTTGTGCACTTTTCCCCACAAGACTCGATCACCTTCGTTTGTTTTCTCGCACTACATGGTGTTTGAGAAATGGATGACCGAGACATAGTCCTTCAGAAGCGCTAGCACCTTACGATTGGGTAGACCTGTACACCTACTTTCCCCTACATCTCCTACTCTACCACTGTAAGAGTTCGCGCGACTTAATCAACTATGCTAGAGCCCATAATAGCATGTGGCTGCACACGGAAGTTTCTAGCATGAATAATCTTATGATCCCTTTGAGCCTAGTGGCGGTCCAAAAACAAACAGGCAATCCTGGAATACCCAGGTACCTCAATCCACCCAGATGGGTATTAAAGTTGCCACCTTAAATAAACCATTAGTTAACAATCTCACATATGTCATGGAAATTCACTCACCCAATCCACGTCTACTAGCATAGCATGGCAAAATAAGCAAACGTAGAAGTAACTCCCAAGGGTTTGATAATAAAACAGGTAATAGGTACTACCTCATCTTCTTCCCAAAACCCACATATTAATCAGATCCTAATCATGCAATTGTTTGAGGATTGATCTAATGCATAAAAACTGGGTAGTAAAGAGGTATGATCAAAGTGTTACTTGCCTTGCTGATGATCCGTGAAACCTATGGATTCGAAGTAGCAAGCGGCGCAATCCGGGTACTCTATCGCAAGCAAACAAACAAGCATACAAGAAGTACTCATCTAATGCACACTCAAATAAGAGATCTAACCAGAAAGTTCAACTTAAGAACTCCGGTTGGCAAAAAGAATCAAATCGAACAAAGCAACGAAGATCAAAACTATGAAAGAACAAACTTCGTTTACTAATATGGACCTAAGTCAAATTTTACAGAAGAAAAAACCTGTTTGAGTAGATTAAATAGAAATAGGGTTTCGAGATGAAACTCTAGGCGTTTCAATCACCTGATTCCGATAAACGAGTGAAAAGTTAAACTAAAACGAAAATCGGATCAGAAATCGCGATCAGAAAAATCGCGGAATAAATCCGAGAAAAGAAAAATGACGAATAGATTAACAAAAGAATGTTTGTTATCTGGATCTAAACGATGAACACGTTCGTTAAAATGAACGAACGAGCATACGCTCGCTAATAAAATAAACCGAAGAAAACCGATCTAATAAATAAAAGAAAAATCTAGGGTTTTCTTAAAAAAACCCGAAGTGGTTTTAAAAAAGACGGCGTCGGCGGCGGTACCTCCGGCGAGGTACTCCGGCAGGGCGGGGCGGCTCCGGTGGGGTTGGCTAGGGGCGGCGGGGCTCCGGCGGCAGGGTGGCTCCGGTGGCGGCGGTTGAAGGCGGTGGCGGCGGCGACACGAGGCGGCTAGGCGGGTCGGCTCCGGTGGTGGGGAGTGCAGCAGCGGCGGCTCCGGCTTGGGGTCCCAAGGGGGGGCCCGGGTTGGTATTTAGAGGGGAGGGGGAGGCGGCGGCGGCTTCGACTTTGGGAGGGGGTCAGGCGGTGGCGGCAGCTCGGACTCTCCCGAGTCCGGCGGAGGCACGACGGGGAAGGCGGTGGCGTGGGCGGGCCGGCCTGGCTCGGCTGAGCTTCGGCCCAGTCGGGCGCGGGGAGTTTTTTTAAAAAAAAATCGCCGAAGAAAATCTAGAAAATTAAATAAACATCTAAAAATATCAAAATAAATTTTCATCGTCCAAATAAAATATTTAGAACAAGATGAACATTTTTTTGGTCCTAAAATGCATTTTTGAAAATCGTGTAAATTTTTCCTAAATTCAAATAAAATAACAAAAACAACAAAATAAATCTTATTTGATATTTTTATTAAATCCTCATTATTTCTTTATTTTGGGAAAGTCATTTTATTCCCTCTCTCATATTTTTGTGATTGAAATAATTGAAGATAAAATAAATAAAATCAAATGATCCTATTTAAAATTTTTGAGAAAACTCAAATATGAAAATATCAAAATCCCCAACTCTCTCCGTGGGTCCTTGAGTTGCGTAGAATTTCTAGGATCGAGGCAAAATGCAATAAATATGATATGCAAGATGATCTATTTGTATAACATTCCAAATTGAAAATTTGGGATGTTACAGTAGGTATGGAGAGGCAAGATCTTAGCTATGATTAAGGTGTACACACGAGATTTACGAGTTCAGGCCCTTCTCTGAAGAAGTAACAACCCTACGTCTTGGTGCCCGGAGGCGGTCAATTGGATTATGTGTGTTGTATTACGGGGGTGCGAACCCTTGTGCCAGAGGAGGAGGGTAGCTTATTTAGAGTGCGCCAGGACCCAGCCATCCCCTATTACAAAGAGTTCAATGTACATAAAGATGGGGCGTTACTGGTAACGCTAGTCTTAAGTACTCTTAATGCTCATAAAGACTAAGGAGTGAATGTCCGGCTGTTGCGTGCTCTTCCGACTCCTGGTCTTCGATAGTCGAGTGACTCCCCATATGGTCGAGTGACGGTAGGGGGTGACCGTTGAGTGATGTGATCGTCGAGTGGATGGCACTCGACGTACTTGACTGGTGCTCTTCTGTTGACTCTTGGTCTTTTTGTCTTCCAGGGTAGTGACCTTGGGTAGGACATATAGGTCAGGCCTATGAGCCTACCCTAGGTCTGTATCCTCGTCAGTAACCCCCGAATTCATTAAGGTGCGAGTGGAAAGTAGGACAAAGTTGGACCTGTTCTGAGCTTTGTGCCTCCGCGAGTGTTTTCTGCAGGACTGAACGCCCGCGTTGGTACTTCAGTGTCGACTCGGTCGCCTTGATCCATTCAGAGAGCTCTCGATTGAACTCATGACCTCATGCGTCGAGTGCTGTGTTGGAGCGCGGGATCTTGGGCGCGATTGTCTGCGAGGAATCCCGGATTTCGCGGGATACAAAATTTTGGGGGAGCGCGTGGGCTGTAGGGCGCCGAAAAGGGCGGTCCGGATAAGTAGAGATGCCTCGATCACCGTGCCGCCTTTTTTGCCATGTACACTGCGCGCAACTGTAGCAGGATTTGATGGGATTGCTCGGCCCCACGCGTCAGTCACTCGGAAGTGACCCTTTATAAGGCGACGGGGCCGGGGTGCTTGCTTTGTGCACACCTGCTTCTTCTCCTTTCTTCTCCGTTTCTCTGCCGCATCCAGCGCCTCCGCTTCCGACACTGCCGCTCTCTTGCCATGGTGAAGGACAAGACGGCGGCGCTAGAGTGTGCTAAGAAGGCAACATGGGCGGCGAAGGCCAAGAAGCAGGGCCGTGGATCGTCGTCGCGTGCGGGGCTACCTCCGGGTTGGATCCAAGGCGATTGGATCCGGTCTTCGGTTTGGTAGGAGGATCTGGCCGAACTGGAGGAGTCCGGGCTGATTGCCAAAGGAGCAGCGAGGCTGCCGAAGGGGAAGACAGAACCACAACCTCAACCGGGTGAGTGTGTCCTGCTTGCCAGTCACGTCAACCGGGGTTTCTCGCTCCCTCCGCTCCCTTTCTTTCGTGGGTTTTTGAACTTCTTTAGTGCACAGCTCCACCACTTTCCCCCCAACACCATCACGTACCTAGCCGCATTTGTGTCGATGTGCGAGAACTTCTTAGGGTGTCGACCGCACTGGGGTCTCTTCAAACACATCTTCACCATTTGCTCCCATTAGGTACAAAAGGTGAAGTCGAGTGACTCAAAAACTCACGTTATCCAGATGTGCGGGGGTCTAAGTATCCAAAAGAGGAATAGGAGTGCTTTCCCTGCTGTGACCCTTCCTGAATCTGTTAGGGGTTGGCAGTCGTCCTGGTTCTACTGCCAGGATGTTGCGGCTCTAGGTCAGTCCGGTCTTCCTCCTTTTTCATTCGACTGTATCCAGACTCCTACTCCACTGAAAGTTACTGCTGCTGAGACCATGGAGATGAGGATGTTGGTAGACCGAGTGGTCCAGCTCATCAATGATGGCGTTACTGGCTTGGACTTGCTGGAAGTGTTCCTCAGTCGGCGCATCTAGCCTCTTCAGGCCCGCGATCACCCGATGTGGTTGTATTTCGGACCGGACGACACCGCTCGGGTCCATCCATAAGAAGTGCCGCTCGATACCGTGGCCTTGTGGTTGAAGGGTATCATGGGCAACCAAGACAACCCTAGAGGATCCAGGCGAGTCGCCCCTTTCGGAGATGACAACCCACCCGACAAGGTACATTCTCTGTTCCGACTGTTTTCCGCTTGCGTTCCGACTATACTTGACGTTGGCTGACTCTTGCTTCGATCGATTTGCTTTGCAGGTATTCACTGAGATGCATTCAATGCCCAATGGTGAACAGGCTTTGCTGTAGGACCAGGAGGGGGAGGGCAGTGCAGAGGAGAGTGGCGAGTGGGAGTCCCCAAAAGAACAGGATGAGGAGGAGAGCGAGGAATCGGACAAGGAGGAAGAGGTCGACTCACCGCCGCGCTCTGAACATCGATCCAAACAGCAAGATGATCCGTCTGGCGGGCGAGGGAAAATCGTAGCTCCGAGTGTCACTGCCCAGAAGTGCACTCGGACGTCGAATCCAGAGCCGACGGAGAAGGTGGCCAAGCAGCTTAAAGTTGCTCCTCCCAAGGCCCGGAACACACTGCCACAGATCAAGAAGGACGTCCCTGTCGCTTCGGGGTGAGTATCTCGCTTGCGTTTTTGGTAAGTCGACTGAAGACTTTCTTGTTCTGCCCCACTAACTCATGTGTCATTCCAGCCCCATCTCTACTGCCACTGACATGGACATTGACAAGGCGCCAGGAGACGAAGAAGCCACCTCACGAGTCGGTAAGTCTGATCGGTCAAGATTCGTTGAATCGTGTAGACTGTCAATAGATAGAGTTTCTGACATTTTCTCCTTTTCTGCAGTTCCGCAAGAAGTTGTTGTGCTCCCTGATGACGAAGAAGAAGTGCCTCTACAGGAGAGGAAAAGGAGGAGTGGGAGTGCTGATAGGAGGAGGCTTGAGGTTCAGATTCCTCAGTCGATGTCGGCGCTCGAGGCGGTGGTCGAACGCTCCGGAGAGCCTGTTCGGACCAGTGTCACATTCGCCAGCCCGCTGACGACTGATCGTCCGGCGGGCTCGACCGCACCGACTCCTGCTGCTCCAGTGCAGCTCCACGCCTCCGACCCAGCGACTACCTCGGCTGCTCTACACCCATCACTTTTTGCTACGTATCAGACTCCGGATGACTCGCTGAGTGCCGCTAGGGAAGCTCTGTGCCAGGTGAACCATGTCATGGAGCAGGTGAAGGTGGTGCACGAGGCCAGCCAAGTAGCTTACAACACCAGTACTGCCCTTCAGGCCAATGTTCAGGTCAGCAAGACTCCGACTGAACTTTCGAATGTTATCTTGTATCTAATCACCCACTGGGGTGTTTCTTTGCTTATAGTTTTGAAAAATTCCATTCCACTCGACTTGAGTAGAATCTTAGTAGACTGTCTGAACTCATGCTGGGCAGACCCTGCTGAGTATGGATCTTAACCAGTGGGGGCACGCTAAGTGCACCCACTGGGTGTAGTCCCCAAGACCACGGTCGACTGCTGGCAGTCGACTGAGGTCTTAGAATGTATCTTTTTTTTGAACTCACGCTGGGTAGACCCTGCTGAGTATTGATCTGAACCAATGGGGGCACGCAAAGTGCACCCAGTGGGTGTAGTCCCCGAGACTACTTGTTGGATATTTGATTCGACAGTAGTCTTAGAGTAACTTTTCCCCGTTGGTGCCATTTATTTCTGTTGACTGACATGTCACTTTTGCTGACTGTAGAGGTCTTGTAATCTTGGAGCTCATCTTTCGGAGTTAAAGAAGAAGAATATCAGCGTCTATCATGGGAGGTAACCATTCGACCGTCTGCTTAGTAGACTTTCCACTGCTTTTCATTCAATCTCTTAGAGCCGAGTGACTTCACATAAGCAGATGTGCATAGTGAAAACCGCCAACTTCAGTCTCGTCTGAAGATTGCTGTTTCTTTAGAGAGGATGAAGGAGGCTTTGGAGCAGAAGGACCTGGATCTGGCAGCCACTCAGAAGGAAGCACGCGAGAAGACGAGGCTTGCAGACCAGAAGCTGGCTTTAGTCGGCAAATTAGAGGAGGAGAACGCAAAGCTGAAGACTGCCGTCTCGGACGCCAATCGAGAGGTCGAGCAACTAAGGAAGGACAAGAGGAACCTGACCACTGAAGTCGACGGTCTCAGGGCCAAGACGGGCAAACTAGAGTCCCATTTGGATCAACTCGCGGCAAAGCTTGTCTTGATGCTTGAAGGTATGACTGTTCAGTTAGATAACTGTCGTCGACTGAGATTTGCAATATTGTCGACTCATTGTTTGTTGTGATGGAACAAAACTCTGTCAGGACTTTGAAGCTGAAACTGGACGGGTCGAGACAGGTCTCTACCCCATCAATTGTCCCATGAAAGATGAAGTTGCGATGAACTTGCTTCGACTGGAATCACGCTTGGACAGTGCAGTCGACTATCTGGCTCGGCTGAAGGCCGTGATGGCCCAAGTGGACGCCGAACTCTGGCCTCAGGCAAAACTTCCTCAAAGTCTTGAGTCGCTGATGACTCGACTCAACCAAATTCCTGACCAAGTGCAAGAGTGGAAGAAGTCTTCTGCACGCTGTGGCGCCGACGTCGCCTTGTCCCTTGTTCGCGTGCACTGCAAGGAGGCTAAAGACGAGAAGCTGGCGGCCCTCAAGGTGGCGAATACTAAGAAGCACTCTTTCCAGGACTTCATGGACACCTTCCTCGAGGAAGCCACTCGCATTGCCGACTGCATTAACCTCGACAGCTTCTGCGACCCGGCCAATCCTTCTCCCGCCGAGTGATTGAAAAAATATTATGCTTCATCTTTATTTGCCTCGGGATGCCGAGTGATTTTGTAACCATTAAAACTCCTTCGGGTCTGGTGCCCGAGTACTTTTAATCCACGGTTAGGAAACTCTGGATTTATCTTTGAATGTGTTGGGTTTGCCTTCGAATGGAGTCTGTTCTTCACTTGGGTCGGTTTCTCATCGTTTAATGCAGGTGCTGAAGAAAGGTCAACAGTCGACCTGTTGATGGGCTCTTGGTAGTATTGATCACCTCATTAGTGAGGTACTTAGCAATGGTCTTGACATTCCTGTCATCAGCGAGGGGCCAACCGTTGGGTGCTCACAATCTCGTCCTTCTTCTTGATGGTGCAGCCCCCGGGTGGGGGGGTGTGGGCAACCCGCAGCCTCACTCACCACTCGGTAGGATTTTTCGAACTTAGGCGAGCGCTGGGCTGTAGCTAAGCCTCCGAGTGGGAGGGTCGTTCACCACTCGGTAGGATCTTTCAAACTTAGGCGAGCGTTGGGCTGCAGCTAAGCCCCCGAGTGGGAGGGTCGCTCTCCACTCGGTAGGATTTTGCAAACTTAGGCGAGCGCTGGGCTGCAGCTAAGCCCCCGAGTGGGAGGGTCGCTCTCCACTCGGTAGGATTTTGCAAACTTAAGCGAGCGCTGGGCTGCAGCTAAGCCTCCGAATGGGAGGGTTGCTCACCACTTGGTAGGACTTTTCGAACTTAGGCGAGCGCTGGGCTGCAGCTAAGCCCCCGAGTGAGAGGCAGACTCACCACTCGGTAGGATTTTTCAAACTTAGGCGAGCACTGGGCTGTAGCTAAGCCCCCGACTGAGAGGCAGACTCACCACTCGGTAGGATTTTTCAAACTTAGGCGAGCATTGGGCTGCAGCTAAGCCCCCGAGTGAGAGGCAGACTCACCACTCGGTAGGATTTTCATCACTTCATCCTAGGAGAAATGGATTCGCAGCTAAGCTAATACATACAGAAGAAATAAACAACAAAACAATCATTCGGAAGACTGTAAAACCATGTCTTTTGATAATCAAACTAAGAGGTACTTCTTATTACATCTCATCAGTCTAAATACTTAAGAATAAAAAGGGCGGAGCAGTTCCGCATTCCAGGCGCGTGGTTCATCTTTGTTGTGCTCGACGTTGAAGAGACGGTACACCCCGTTGTGGAGCACCTTGGTGACGACGGAAGGGCCTTCCCAAGCGGGGGCGAGCTTGTGTGGCTTCTGCTGGTCCACTCGGATGACCAAGTCCCCTTCCTGGAACGCATGACCCCTTACATTCCTGGCATGGAATCGACGCAAGTCTTGCTGATAAATGGTCGACCGGATCAAGGCCATCTCTCTTTCTTCCTCCAGGAGGTCGACTGCATCTTGATGAGCTTGCGCTACTTCCTCTTCTGAGAAGAGTTCGACTCGGGGAGCATTGTGGAGCAAATCGCTCGGCAAAACGGCTTCGGCTCCGTAGACTAAAAAGAATGGAGTCTGTCCAGTCGACCGGTTGGGAGTCGTCCTCAGCCCCCAAAGCACTGATGGGAGCTCATTGACCCATGCCCCTGACGCGTGCTTGAGGTCACGCATTAACCCGGGTTTAAGTACTTTGAGAAGCAATCCATTCGCTCGTTCAGCCTGTCCATTCGACTGAGGATGGGCGACCGAAGCGTAATCGACCCTCATGCCTTGGGAAGCACAAAAGGCTCTAAACTCACCAGAGTTGAAGTTCGACCCGTTATCAGTGATGATGTTGTGCGGTACGCCATATCTAAATATCAAATCTCTAATGAATCTTATAGAAGTACTTGCCTCAAGGTTTTTAATGGGCTTGGCTTCGATCCACTTGGTAAACTTGTCGACTGCTACCAGCACGTGGGTGAATCCACTCCTGCCGGTCCTCGGGGGTCCAACCATGTCCAATCCCCAAACAGCAAACGGCCAGACGAGTGGATTAGTCTTCAGAGCTGATGCAGGTTTGTTGGACATGTTCGAATAAAACTGATAACCTTCACACTTGTCCACTATTTCCTTTGCCATCTCGTTAGCGTGCAGCTAGTAAAACCCGGCTCAGTATGCTTTGGCCACGATGGTCCAATAGGACGCATGGTTACCATAGGTCCCCGAGTGAATATCATTGAGGATCATTCGGCCTTCTTCTGGCATGATGCACTTCTGGCAGACCCCAGCTACACTTTCTCTGAACAACTGTCCTTTTATCACAATAAAGGCTTTAGACCGTCGAACGATATGTCGATCCTCTTCTTCATCTTCTGGGAGCTCCTTCCTAAGAATGTATGCAATGTATGGCACTGTCCAGTCGGGAGTGATGACCAAAACCTCCATGACTAAGTCGACCACGGCTGGGATTTTGACTTCAGTCGGATCTGTGGAACTCTTGGGCTGCGGTGACTCTTCGGTGAAAGGATCTTCCTGAACTAAAGGTGAATGAATATGTTCTAAAAACACATTTCATGGAATGGCCTCTCTCTTTGATCCTATCTTTGCCAACTCATCTGCAGCTTGATTTTTCAGTCGGGGTATATGGTGAAGTTCCAAACCCTCAAACTTCTTTTCTAGCTTTCTCACTGCATTACAATAACCAGTCATGGCTGGGCTCCTGACATCCCATTCCTTCATCACTTGATTAACCACCAAGCCGGAGTCGCCGTAGACCATAAGGCGACGGATGCCGAGTGAAATGGCCATATGCAACCCGTATAAAAGTGCTTCATATTCGGCTTCATTATTGGAAGAATAAAAATGAATCTGGAGAACATAACTAAGCTTGTCTCCACGGGGGGATACCAATACTACCCCAGCGCCTGAACAATTCAACATCTTGGATCCATCAAAGAACATAGTCCAATGCTCCGAGTGAACTTGAGTCGGTAACTGCCGCTCAATCCACTCGGCAAGGAAATCTGCAATTGCTTGGGACTTGATAGCCTTCTTTGCCTCAAACTTGATATGCAATGGAAGGAGTTCAATCGCCCATTTTGCCACTCGACCAGCTGCATCTCTGTTATTCAGAATTTCAGATAGTGGCGCATCGCTGACGATTGTAATGGAGTGGTCAGATAAATAATGCACAACCTTCTTCACGGTCATGTATATTCCATAGACAAGCTTGTGATAATGTGGACATCGTTGCTTGGATGGGGTTAGAACTTCAGAAAGATAATAGACTGGGCGTTGAACTTTGTAAGCTTTTCGTTCTTCTTCTCGCTTGACCGTGAGTACTGTACTGACAACTTGTCTAGTGGTTGCAATGTAAAGCAATAAAGGCTCTTTGCTGATTGGCGCAGGGAGCACCGGCTGGGTGGAAAGCAGGGTTTTGAGTTTTGCAAACGCTGCATCAGCTTCTTTGGTCCACTCGAACTTATCAGACTTCTTCATCAGTCGGTAAAGAGGCAAAGCCTTTTCACCGAGACGAGAAATGAATCGACTCAGGGCGGCCAAGCAACCAGTCAGCTTCTGAACGTCATACACTCGCACTGGGCATTTCATTCGAAGGATTGTATGAACTTTTTCTGGATTAGCGTCGATCCCTCGTTCAGAAATGAGAAAACCGAGTAACTTTCCTCCTGGAACTCCCAATGTGCACTTTGACGGATTAAGCTTGATATCGTACCTCCTCAGGTTGGCAAAGGTTTCTGCAAGGTCAGTCAATATGTCGGAACCTTTACGAGACTTGACCACAATGTCATCCATGTATGCTTCCACATTCCGACTGATTTGAGTGAGCAGGCACTTCTGAATCATTCTCATGAATGTGGCTCCAGCATTTTTTAGACCAAAAGGCATGGTGACATAGCAAAAGCACCCGAATGGGGTGATGAAGGCTGTTTTTATTTCATTGGGACCATACAGTCGGATCTGATGGTATCCGGAATATGCATCTAAGAAAGACAGGCGCTCACAACCCGCAGTCGAGTCAACAATCTGATCGATGCGAGGGAGAGGGAAGTGATCTTTCGGGCAGGCCCGATTGATATGCTTGGAATCAATGCACATACGAAGTGAATCATCCTTCTTGGGGACCATGACTACATTGGCTAGCCACTTGGGGTGGTAGATTTCACGGATGAACTCTGCTGCCAACAACCGAGCCACTTCTTCGCCAATTGCTTTTCTCTTCTGGACGGCGGACCGCCGAAGGTTCTCTTTGACGGGTTTTACCTTGGGGTCGACACGCAAACGGTGCTCAGCCAGTTCCCTGGGTACACCTAGCATGTCAGAGGGTTTCCATGCGAAGATGTCCCCGTTCTCACGGAGGAACTAGATGAGCGCTTCTTCCTATTTGCTGTCGAGTGTTGTTGAAATATGAGTGGGTGCAGCATTGGGATCGGTCCGGTGAATGTGGATCGGCTTCGTTTTGCCAATCGACTGAAATGCAGAATCTGTAGCGGGCTTCTTGGCTCGGAGCAAATCACTCGGATCCGCACTCTTCTGATACTCTTGCAATTCAACCGCTGCCATCTAAGCATCGGTGATTTTGGAACCTTTCTGGAAGCATTCCTCTGCCTTCTACCGACTGCCAGTAATTGTGATCACACTTTTGGGGACAGGCATTTTCATCTTGAGATACACATAATATGGTCGAGCCATAAAACGGGCGTAGGCTGGCCTACCCAGGATGGCATGATAGGCACTCTGAAAATCCATGACCTCAAATGTCAACTTCTCCTTAGGGTAATGCTTGGAATCACCGAAAACCACGTCGAGAGCGATCTGGCCGAGTGATTCGGCTTTCTTTCCTGGGATAACACCGTGAAAACTCGTGTTGCTCTCGCTAAGCTTGGACATCGGAATGCCCATTCCCTTCAAGGTTTCAGCATAAAGGATGTTCAGACCACTACCACCATCCATCAGTACGTTGGTCAGTCGAGTGCCCCCAACCACGGGATCGAACACCAGTGCTTGCCTCCCGGGGGTGGCCACACGAGCAGGATGGTCAGACTGGTCGAACGTGATGGCTGTCTGAGACCACCTCAGGTAAGTGGTCGTCGCTGCGGGAGTGACCATATTCACTTATCTGTTGATGACCTAGAGTGTAATTGACTTTGGGATAACCATCGTCTTCCTCTTCGTCTTCATCTTAGTCTGACTCTTTCTCATTCTCATTGGGCTGTTTCTCTAGGAACTGCTGGATCAGGAGTCGACACTGTCGAGTTGTATGTTTCGGGTAAATCAGATTACCTTCTTTATCTTTCTTCGTGTGGATGTGACACGGCAAATCCAGCACGTCATTCCCTACTAGATCCTTCACCTTCTTAGGGGCCCAGGGCCCCTTAGGTTTTCCCTTAAAATTTCCTTGATTCATTGCCGCAATCTCTCCAGGTGCCGCTGGTTCGGCCTTACTCTTTAGTTTCCGACTGGAATTTCCTCCACCGGCCTCTTGGCCGACGGGTTTGCTCTTCCCGTTACGGAGTCGATCTTCCTCTTCTCCGTTAGCATACCGGGTGGCTATCTCCATCATCCGAGTTAGAGTCATATCTACAGTCCGACCGAATTTCAAGACCAACTCTCTGTATTTGACGCCTTCCTTGAAAGCGCACACTGCCTGATGCTCTAAAACATTCTCGACAATGTGATGCAACATGGACCACCTCTGGATAAAATCCCTCAAGGTCTCACCCAGCTTCTGAACACAATGATGCAACTCGGTCAACCCCGCTGGTCGTTTGCACGTGCCTTCGAAAGTTCTGACGAACACTCGAGCCAGTTCATCCCAACTATATATACTGCTTGGAGCCAACTGAGTCAACCATGCTCGGGCCGACCCTTCCAACATCAGAGGGAGATGTTTCATCGCAACCTCGTCGTTTCCACCACCAATCTGTACAGCCACTCGGTAATCTTCAGGCAAAGTTTCCGGCTTAGATTCGCTGGTGAACTAACTGACTCGGGATGTCAACCGAAAGTTGGGAGGAATCACTGCTGCCCTGATGGCTCTGCTAAAACACTCGGGGCCAGAAACATGCACTCGAATGCCACTTGGACGATCTCTGCCTAGGTCTTCTCTGTGTGCCTTGTTCCGGTCGACTAGGCCTTGAACGAGGATAGACCTCGCGTCAAAGCCCGGTTCCCTTGGGTCGACTGAAGCTCTGCGCTCACCACTATGACGGCCCCTGTCATCGTTACGCCGAGGCACATATGACGAACTCATCGGGGGAGGTGTGGGCCCTCGACGGTGATTGTCACGGTCGATTGGATGACCATACTGCCCGAGGCCTTCACGCCGCGGAGGCGATCTTGGGCTGTGAGCCGACTTAACCGCGTCCGCTGCAACGAATCTGCTGTGAATCCTATTCCGTGACTGAGATACTTCTGTATTCTGCTCTCCTGCTGCCCTAAGCACGGCCCGGATCTGCATCAACCCTCTGCCAGCTTCTGACTGGGAAGGTTGGATCGACTCTGCTATTCGGGTCGTAGATGTGAGATTCTGAATCAGAGTGCGGTATACCTTAGGTGGAGGCGGAAAAAGCTGTCATCGACTAGACTCATGGATCCGCTCTTGAGCGCGCTCGTCGAGAGCCCGCTAAAGGTTATCTAGTCGAGTGCGCTCAGCCAGATTAGCCAAGCGCACCTCCTCCAAGGCCAGAGTCGGGGTTTCTCCAACAATGGGTGTGTGGAGTGCATCCATGTTGCAACGATGAAGTTCTTCCCTCTGCTGCGAAGAGAGGGGCTCGGGTCGGTATTACTCATGGACGCGTGACGAATCGTCGCCTCCGTCTCCCCGCCCTCGCGGCGGAAACTGGGTGGGCTGTGAGGCCCATCGACCATCAAGACTTCGGCCACATGATCACTGCTATCGCACTCGGATGCGGTCTCCGTGGAGGCAGTCGACAGATCGAACAGGCCGTGGAGAGTTTCATCGGGCTCGATTGCCGCGACTTGATGGGTGGTCGAACGCCGAGCCACCACGTGTTTCACCCACCGCTGAAGCCGCGATCGACCGGATCGCTTGCGGTGGCGAACAGCGGGGAGGGAAAGCACCATTGGAGCCGACTGATACTGAGTCGACGGCTGCCAGAGAAGGACGCCACGAACGCACGCGCGAAAGTGCGTCGCCCCTTGGACGGGGAGCGCCTCAGTGTCCAGGGGAGCTTCTTGAAGCCACGCGGAGTTGTCGGCGACGAAAATGAGCGCGCCGAGACGGATCTCGTGGCCCTCAGCCAATCCGCCGCCGGAAACCATGATGATGATGATCGGTAAAACTTGTAACTTCACCAGCAACTCGCGAAGACACCCGCCCCACGGTGGGCGCCAACTGTCGTGGTCCTACGACTGACAGTAGAAAGGGGGGTAGGTAGGGGAGGCAAGATCTTAGCTATGATGAAGGTGTACACACAAGATTTACGAGTTTAGGCCCTTCTCTGAGGAAGTAATAGCCCTACGTCTTGGTGCCCGGAGGCGGTGGATTGGATTATGTGTGTTGTATTACAGGGGGTGCGAACCCTTGCGCCAGAGGAGGGGGTTGGCTTATATAGAGTGTGCCAGGACCCAGCCATCCCCCGTTACAAAGAGTTCAATGTACATAAAGATGGGGCGTTACTGGTAATGCCAGTCTTAAGTACTCTTAATGCTCATAAAGACTAAGGAGTGAATGTCCGGCCATTGCTACTCTTCCGACTCCTGGTTTTCGATATAGTCAAGTGACTCCCCATATGGTCGAGTGACAGTAGGGGGTGACCGTCGAGTGATGTGATTGTCGAGTGGATGGCACTCGACGTACTTGACTGGTGCTCTTCTGTTGACTCTTGGTCTTTTTGTCTTCCAGGGTAGTGACCTTGGGTAGGACGTATAGGTCAGGCCTATGACCCTACCTCAGGTCTGTATCCTCATCAGAGGGAACACGAGAGAGAACACGAGAGAGAGAGAGAGATCAAACACATAGCTACTAGTACATACCCTCAGCCTCGAGGGTGAACTACTCCCTCCTCATCATGGATAGCGCCGGGATGATGAAGATGGCCACAGATGAAGGATCCCCCCTCTGGCAGGGTGCCGGGAAGGGCTCCCGAGAGGTTTCTGGTGGCTACAGAGGCTTGCGGCGGCGGAACTCCCGATCTATCTTGATTTCGATGTTTTTAGGGTACGTAGGCTTATATAGGCGAAAGAAGTCGGTCGGGAGGTGCTCGAGGGGCTCACGAGAAAGGGGGGCGCGCCCAGTAGGGGTGGCGCCCCCCTATCTCCTGGCCTCCTCGAGGATCTTCTGACGTAAACTCCAAGTCTCCAGGATGATATTCTTCCCAAAAATAACGCTGCTGAAGGTTTCATTCCGTTGGGACTCCATTTGATATTCCTTTTCTTCGCAATACTGAAACAGGCAATAAAACAACAATATGGGCTGGGCCTCCGGTTAATAGGTTAGTCCCAAAACTAATATAAAAGTGTATAATAAAGCCCACAATCATTCAAAACAGGTAATATAATAGCATGGAACAATCAAAAATTATAGATACGTTGGAGACGTATCAAGCATCCCCAAGCTTAATTCCTGCTCGTCCTCGAGTAGGTAAATGATAAAAACAAATTTTTTGATGTGGAATGCTACCTAGCATAATTCTCAATGTAATTTTCTTTATTGTGGCATGAATGTTCAGATCCAAGTGATTCAAAATAAAAGTTCATATTGACAAAAGAAATAGTAATACTTCAAGCATACTAATAAAAGCAATCATGTCTTCTGAAAATAACATGGCTAAATAAAGTTCATCCCTACAAAATCATATAGTTAGGCTATGCTTCATTTTCGTCACACAAAGATGTTCCCAACTTCTATAGCCCCGATGACAAGCCAAGCAATTGTTTCGTACTTAAATAATCTCAAACTTTTTCAACCTTCACGCAATACATGAGCGTGAGCCATGGATATAGCACTATGGGTGGAATAGAATAATGATTGGGGATTGTGTGGAGAAGACAAAAAAGGAGGAAGTCTCACATTGACGAGGATAATCAACGGGCTATGGGAATGCCCATCAATTGATGTCAACATGAGGAGTAGGGATTGCCATGCAACAGATGCACTAGAGCTATAAATGAATGAAAGCTCAACAAAAGAAAACTAGTGGGTGTGCATCCAGCTTTCTTGCTCACGAAGACCTAGGGCATTTGACGAAGCCCATCGTAGGAATATACAAGCCAAGTTTTATAATGAAAAATTCCCACTAGTATATGAAAGTGACAACACATGAGACTCTCTACATGAAGGACATGGTGCTACTTTGAAGCACAATATATGAGACTCAATAAAGAACAAGGTGCTACTTTGAAGCACAAGTGTCGAAAAAGAGATAGTAGCATTGCCCTTTTATTTATTTTCTTTTTTTTATTTTTCTTTTTCTTTTTTTTTATTTTCCTTTTTTTCTTTGGCCTTTCTTTTTCTTTTTTTCTTTTTTTTCTTTTGGCCTTTTTTTGGCCTTTCCCTTTTTTTTTCTTTTTGGGCAATGCTCTAATAATAATGATCATCACACTTTTATTGATTACAGCACATGAATTACAACTTGAAACTAGAACAACATATGACCCTATATGAATGCCTCCAGCGGTGTACCGGGATGGTGCAATGAATCAAGAGTGTCATGTATGAAAAATTATGCATGGTGGCTTTGCCACAAATACGATGTCAACTACATGATCATGCAATGGCAATATGACAAAAGTAATGTATTTCATGATGATGAACGGAATGGTGGAAAGTTGCATGGCAATATATCTCAGAATGGCTATGGAAATGCCATAAATATGTAGGTATGGTGGCTGTTTTCAGGAAGATATAAGGAGGTTTATGTGTGATAGAGCATATCATATCATGGGGTTTGGATGCACCGGCAAAGTTTGCACCAACTCTCAAGGTGAGAAAGGGCAAGGCACGGTACCAAAGAGGATAGCAATGATGGAAAGGTAAAAGTGCGTATAATCCATGGACTCAACATTAGTCAAAACAACTCATATACTTATTGCAAAAATTTAGAAGTCATCAAAAACCAAGCACTACGCGCATGCTCCTAGGGGGATAGATTGGTAGGAAAAGATCATCACTCGTCCCTGACCGCCACTCATAAGGATGCACAAGCCAGGTATACTTCATGCTTCAAATTTGTTACACAACTTTAACCACACGTGCATGCTACAGGACTTGCTAACTTCAACACAAGCTTTCTTTAAATTAATAATCACCCAACTAGCATGACTTTAATATCACTACCTCCCTATCTCAAAACAATTATCAAGTATCAAGTTGATCATGGCATCCAATTCACTTCCTATGATAGTTTTCATTCAAATTACCATGTTGTTTAAGACTCTCAAAATAATATAAGTGAAGCATTAGAGTTCATTAATTTCTACAAAATAAAACCACCTCCGTGCTCTAAAAAGATATAAGTGAAGCACTAGAGCAAACAACAAACTACTCCGAAAGATATAAGAGAAGATCAATGAGTAGTTAAATAATTGTGTAACTATGCGAAGACTCTCTCTCGTTGAAGAATTTAAGATCTTGGTATTTTATTCAAACAGCAAGCAAAACAAAATAAAATGACTTTGCAAGGATAGCACAACTCATGTGAAGAAGCAAAAACTTAGGTTCAACCAATACTAACCGATAGTTGTTGAAGAAGAAAGGTGGGATGCCTAACGGGGCATCCCCAAGCTTAGATGGTTGAGACTTCTTGAAATATTATCTTGGGGTGCCTTGGGCATCCCCAAGCTTGAGCTTTTGTGACTCCTTAATTCCTTTCATATCATGGTTTCTCTATTTCTCGGAAGCTTCATTCACACCAAACTCAACAAGAACTCGTGAGATAGGTTAGTATAGACCAATGCAAAACCTTATCATCTTCTACTGTAAAAAATCACTAAGATTATTATTCAACATTGAATACTAAATGTCTCTTCATATTTAATACTCCTATCCTCAAATAGAATCATTAAACAAGCAAACATATGCAAACAATGCAAACGTAACAGCAATCTGCCAAAACAGTATAGTCTGTAAAGAATGAAGATTAATCATACTTCCCTAACTTCAGAAATTATAAGAAAAATACTACGCTGTATAAGATTTATCATATCTCATCATGCAAAAATATTCAATATTATATCACTCTCTGACTTTTCTAGGGAATTTTTGCAACAGCGGTTAACTTTCTGTTTTGAAACAGCAACATGTATACTTGCAAAATAAGCATGGTAAAGCCTATCCTTGACATTTTTATTGAAAATAAGGATGAAAAACATTATTCTAAATAACAGCAAGCAAATTCTAACAAAAGAAAATGACGCTCCAAGCAAAACACATATCATGTGGCGAATAAAAATATAGCTCCAAGTAAAGTTACCGATGAACGAAGACGAAAGAGGGGATGTCATCCGGGGCATCCCCAAGCTTAGTTCCTTGGTTCTCCTTGAATATTACCTTGGGGTGCCTTGGGCATCCCCAATATTAGGCTCTTGCCACTCCTTATTCCATAGTCCATCGAATCTTTTACCCAAAACTTGAAAACTTCACAACACGAAACTCAAAACAAAACTCGTAAGCTCCGTTAGTAAAAGAAAACAAACCACCACTTAGGTACTGTAATGAACTCATTATTTATTTATATTGGTTTTAAACCTACTGTATTACAACTTCTCTATGATTCATACTCGCCGATACTACTCATAGATTCATCAAAATAAGCAAACAACACAATGAAAACAGAATCTGCAAAAACAGAACAGTCTGTAGTAATCTGTATCAAACATATACTTCTGGAACTCAAACAATTCTGAAATAAATTGGTGGACCTGAGGAATTTGTCTATTAATAATCTTCAAAACGAATCAACCTAAAAGCACTCTCCAGTAAAAAATGGCAGCTAATCTCGTGAGCGCTAAAGTTTCTGTTTTTCACAGCAAGATCATAAAGACTTCACCCAAGTCTTCCCAAAGGTTCTACTTGGCACTTTATTGAAACAAAAAGCTATAAAACATGATTACTACAGTAGCATAATCATGTGAACACGCAAAAACAGTAAGGATAAATATTGGGTTGTCTCCCAACAAGCGCTTTTCTTTAATGCCTTTTTAGCTAGGCATGATGATGGCAATGATGCTCATATAAAGGATAAGAATTGAAACATAATGGGAGCATCATGAAGCATATGACTAGCACATTTAAGCCTAACCCACTTCCTATGCATAGGGATTTTGTGAGCAAACAATTTATGGGAATGATAATCAACTAGCATAGGAAGGCAAAACAAGCATAGCTTCAAGATTTTTAACACATAGAGAAGAAACTTGGTATTATTGCAATTCCTACAAGCATATGTTCCTCCCTCATAATAATTTTCATTAGCATCATGAATTAATTCAACAATATAACCAGAACTTAAAGCATTGTTTTCATGATCTACAAGCATAGAAAATTTACTACTCTCCACATTAGCAAAATTCTTCTCATTCGGAATGGTGGGAGTATCATAAGAGACTTGAATACTATAAATTGTTTCCACATTAAAAGAGTAATGTTCAGAAAAAGGGTAATCATAATCATGACAAGTTTTATAAATATAATCATCACTACTTTTTATAGCGTAAGTTTCATCACAATAATTATCATAAGTAGCAACTTCGTTCTCATTATAATCGATTGAAACCTCTTCCAAGATAATGGAATCACTAAATAAAGTTGACACTCTTCCAAATCCACTTTCATATTCATCACAATAAGATTCAATATCCTCCGAAATAGTGGGATCACTACTTCCTAAAGTTGACACTCTTCCAAACCCACTTTCATCAATATAATCATCATAAGTAGGAGGCATGCTTTCATCATAATAAATTTGCTCATCAAAACATGGGGGACTAAACATATCATATTCATCAAACATAGCATCCTCAAGCTTGTGGATTTGCATATCATTAGCATCATGGGTATTCAAAGAATTCATACTAACAACATTGCAATCATGCTCATCATTCAAAGATTTAGTGCCAAAGATTTTATAGACTTCTTCTTCTAGCACATGAGCACAATTTTCCTTACCATCATTCTCACGAAAGATATTAAAAAGATGAAGCGTATGAGACAAACTCAATTCCATTTTTTTGTAGCTTTCTTTGATAGACTAAACTAGTGATAAAACAGGAAAAAAAATATTTGATTGCAAGATGTAAAGATATACCTTCAAGCACTCACCTCCCCGGCAACGGTGCCAGAAAAGAGCTTGATGTCTACTACACAACCTTCTTCTTGTAGATGTTGTTGGGCTTGCAAGTGCACAGGTTTGTAGGACAGTAGCAAATTTCCCTCAAGTGGATGACCTAAGGTTTATCAATCCATAGGAGGCGTAGGATCAAGATGGTCTCTCTCAAACAACCCTGCAAGCAAATAACAAAGAGTCTCTTGTGTCCCCAACACACCCAATACAATGGTAAATTGTATAGGTGCACTAGTTCGGCGAAGAGATGGTGATACAAGTGCAATATGGATGGTAGATAAAGGTATTTGTAATCTGAAATTATAAAAACAGCAAGGTAACTAATGATAAAAGTGAGCGTAAACGGTATTGCAATGGTAGGAAACAAGGCCTGGGGTTCATACTTTCACTAGTGCAAGTTCTCTCAACAATAATAACATAGATAGACCATATAACAGTCCCTCAACATGCAACAAAGAGTCACTCCAAAGCCACTAATAGCGGAGAACAAACGAAGAGATTATGGTAGGGTACGTAACCACCTCAAATTTATTCTTTCGGATCAATCCATTAAAGAGTGTGTACTAGAATAACACCTTAAGAAACAAATCAACTAAAACCCTAATGTCACCTAGATACTCCATTGTCACCTCAAATATCCGTGGGCATGATTATATGATATGCATCACACAATCTCAGATTCATCTATTCAACCAACACAAAGTACTTCAAAGAGTGCCCCAAAGTTTCTACCGGAGAGTCAAGAACGTGTGCCAACCCCTATGCATAGGTTCATGGGCGAAACCCGCAAGTTGGTCACCAAAACATACATCAAGTGGCACATGATATCCCATTGTCACCACAAATAAGCACGGCAAGACATACAACAAGTGTTCTCATAAAAGACTCAATCCGATAAGATAACTTCAAAGGGAAAACTCAATTCATCACAAGAGAGTAGAGGGGGAGAAACATCATAAGATCCAACTACAATAGCAAAGCTCGGGATACATCAAGATCGTGCCATAGAGGGAACACGAGAGAGAACACGAGAGAGAGATCAAACACATAGCTACTGGTACATAACCTCAGCCTCGAGGGTGAACTACTCCCTTCTCGTCATGGATAGCGCCAGGATGATGAAGATGGCCACCGGTGAAGGATCCCCCCTCCGGCAGGGTGCCGGGAAGGGCTCCCGAGAGGTTTCTGGTGGCTATAGAGGCTTGCGGCGGCGGAACTCCCGATCTATCTTGATTTTTGATGTTTTTAGGGTACGTAGGCTTATATAGGCGAAAGAAGTCGGTCGGGAGGTGCTCGAGGGGCCCACGAGACAGGGGGCCGCGCCCAGTAGGGGGGCGCCCCCTTATCTCCTGGCCTCCTCGAGGATCTTCTGACACTCCAAGTCTCTAGGATGATATTCTTCCCAAAAATAATGTTACCGAACGTTTCATTCCGTTTGGACTCCATTTGATATTCCTTTTCTTCGAAATACTGAAACAGGCAATAAAATAGCAATATGGGCTGGGCCTCTGGTTAATAGGTTAGTCCCAAAAGTAATATAAAAGTGTATAATAAAGCCCATAATCATTGAAAACAGGTAATATAATAGCATGGTACAATCAAAAATTATAGATACGTTGGAGACGTATCACCTCACACCGCAGCCGAACCAATCAACCCTCGTACTCCTCTTCGCATGGGCATCCACTTCTGCGTCTTCCCCAGCTCCGCGTCATCCCCTTCCTAGGCCTCGCCGTCATCCACCGCCGTGGTGCTCTCGGTGCGACGTGGTCAATGTGGTCAACGACCGACTTCGATCGGAAGAGTACTATATGTGGCGAGGCTGACAGCTGGGTCCACGACAGTCGCAAGGAAGTGCCTCCTTATTACGCGCAAAAAAATTATTCCTCCACCTAACAGCGGGGACCCACCGGACGGGCCACCGCATTTTGTGAAAAAACCGTTTCCCCCCTGACTGCTGGGACCCACCAGCTACACCTTCGCATGCAAGGAAGTGCGTCCGGGCAAAAAAACAATTCGCCCCCCTGACTGCTAGGACCCACCAGCTACATCTTCGCACGCAAGGAAGTGTCTGACAGTCGGGACCCACCTGGTCGAAGCGTAAGTAGAGTTGTCATTCTGGTCACGAACGTGTACGTACATATATATTGGTCGATGTAGAGGGGCGCATGTGTCATAGTAGAGGCGCGCACGTAGAATGTACACGTACGTACATCGGCCAGTGTGCAAGAAAGAAAATACGGCCATGTATGTGTACATACAGGCGGGGTCTCAAACGCCTACTCGCGCATACGTACGGCCAGGGCTCGTGTACATGGCTGGGTGGGAACGGAGAAACAGCGTCGTCGTCTTGTTCATGGGGAGGCAACGGAATGCGTCGTGTTCATGGGGAGGCAACGGAATGTGTCGTGTTCATCGGGAGGCAACGGAATGCGTGGGAGCCAACCGGCTGGGTCGGAACGGAATGCGTCGTCGTGTTCATCGGGAGGGCTTGGACGGAATAGGCGATGGAAAATGAGGCCTAGCGTACCGTAGAATGGAGGAAACGTCCTTGTGTTCGACTGGCCACATTTGAAACGGGATCCTGTTCATCGGGAGGGGTCTGGCGTACCGCAAAACGGAGGAAACGGACCTCCTACGGTCGAAACGGGGGTCCTGTTCATCGGGAGGGGGTGGCGTACCGCAAAACGGGACTCCACGGGATACTGTTCATCTCCACCGTCGACCTCCTCCAGCCTCCACGGGCTATCGTCGACCTTCTCCAGCCTCCACGGGCTCCTGTTCATCCAGCCTCCACCGCACGCTACTCCACCGAACTGTTCAACCACCCCTCCACGAGCACCCCTCCACTGTCTACTGTTCATCCAGCCCTCCACGGGGTCGTCCTGTTCATCCAGCCCTCCACACCACGGGGTCCTGTTCATCCAGAGGCAACGCCGCCGCTCACTGTTCATCCAACCTCCTCCCCCCATCAATGCTCACCGTTCATCCACAGAGGCAGCATCGATCGGCTTCAGTTAGCAGCAGTAGCGAAGGAATCACTCGATCGGGTTCAGTTAACAGCCATCGGTTGATCGCTCGGGTTCAGTAACGCATAGCCTGCAGTGCAATCGCTCGGGTTTAGTTAGAGCCCAACGCCTCGCTCGGGTTCAGTTAGAGCCAACGCCTCACACACACACGCATACATGTACGAGAGAAACGTGCATCGCTCGGCCCCCGACCACCACCGTAACCAGGAACTCCCCGAAATTTTCCTCGCCCTCGCTTCTACCACGGTTGTTTCCATCATGGACGGCCCAAAGAATGTCATGCAGCTGCGTCTCCGGCCCGCCCAGGACGAAAATCCAATTTTCTGTCATGATTTTTTGGCATAGAAGTAGGAGCCCACCACATCTATGATGATACCAGGTTTTGTCACAATTATCATCATAGAAGTGTCATATGTATGACAGAATGTTTTTTTGTTCGGCCCAAAATGTCACGGATGTGTCTTTTTTTGTAGTGGGTAGGTAACGAAGCTCTTCGTCGTCCGCTTACCACTCAAGCCGAACATAGTTCGGCCAAGAGTCTCCTATCAAGGAGAGGGATTTCAATGAGTTTAACACATCACCCAAGGGCGAGTGTTGGAAGATGTTTGTGGAGCTGAACTCCAAGATCGGTGCCCAGTTAGATTCGATGGGCGTGGATTCACGAGGTTCGGAGCATATGTCCGGAGACGAGTCTGAGGTTCCGATGACACATGCCTCGATGGAGGCCAGATCTGTGTTCGGCTCTAATGCCGTTGAGTCTGTAGTTTCCGTGGCAGGGTCCAGCCTCCCGTCCTCGGACGGCGCGATCTGCTCTGGATCTAGGGCCAGGACAGTTACATGCGCTATCTCCTGAGCATGGTCCAATGACAGATTTAAGGCATGTTCATCGTGGCTGCAGGGTGCGGCTTTCATGGGTTCTAATCCGTCCAAGACAAGTCTCCGCGGATGTCGGCAGTGTAATTCAAGCTTTCAAACCTGACCTGATGGCCAGGGGTGTAGCTGTCGATCTGCTCCAGATGGCCAAACGAGTTGGCCTGCAGTGCGAAGCCACTGAATACGAAGATCTATCCGGGGAGAAAGATCTCACCCTGGACCACATTGTTGTAGATGATTGAAGGAGCCATCAAGCCTTATGACGACGACGCAGTGGAACTCTCAATGAAAGCACCAATGTCGGTGTCAAAACCGGTGGATCTCGGGTAGGGGGTCCCGAAATGTGCGTCTAAGGTTAATGGTAACAGGAGGCGGGGGATGAGGGAGTCCGGGATTAGGGGGTCCTCGGACAGCCGGACTATATACTTCGGCCGGACGGTTGGACTATGAAGATACAAGATTGAAGACTTGGTCCCGTGTCCGGATGGGACTCTCCTTGGCGTGGAAGGCAAGCTTGGCAATTCGGATATGTAGATATCCTTCTCTGTAACCGACTCTGTGTAACCCTAGCTCCCTCCGGTGTCTATATAAACCAGAGGGTTTAGTCTGTAGGACATGAACAATCATAATCATAGGCTAGCTTCTAGCGTTAGCCTCTACGATCTCGTGGTAGATCAACTCTTGTAATACTCATATCATCAAGATCAATCAAGCACGAAGTAGGGTATTACCTCCATCGAGAGGGCCCGAACCTGGGTAAACATCATGTCCCCAGCCTCCTGTTAACATTAGCCTTAGACGCACAGTTCGGGACCCCCTACCCGAGATCCGCCGGTTTTGACACAGACATTGGTGCTTTCATTGAGAGTTCCACTGTGTCGTCATGGTAAGGTTTGATGGCTTGCCTCGTCGTCAAGGACAACATCACCTCTAGGGGAGACCTGGCCCTAGGCCAAACTCTCCTACTAGGCGGCTTCATCATGACCGCCCGATCGGCTGTCGCACCGACGATGACTTATCAGGTCATCAACAATAGCCTCCACGTCAACTCGGAACTTGCCGAACAGATGGATCCGATGGAGATCTCTTCCATGAATGAGCTCTTGGATCGCATCGCCGCTCTGGGTGTCACTACGGACTATGATCTGATTGGGCTTAAACCCGACCAAAGGGAGTTTAGCTCTCTGCCGATCACCCATGAGATAGTGGTAGTGGAAGAGCAATGCATGGATTCTCCGAGCCGGATACCCGTTCGCGGGAGGACATGACCCAAACTCCGAACTTAGAATCGGGAAGCGGGCCAGAAAAATTGGGCAACATCCCGGAGCCCGAGCTGCCAAGCTCGGAAGCTTCTCTGCCTGTAGGACTCAGATCGGGTCAGGGTTTGGACTTAAATCTACCCACCCTCCCAGATTCAAGCAATCTTTCCCACAACAGACAAGAGCCCCAAGAGACAGTGCATCACTTCTGGGCCAGATTCCTCCTTGTAATAAACAAGGTTAAGGACTGTCGTGAGGAAGACGCAATCTCATTCTTTTGCAAAAATTGCACGGACAAAGGAATCCTCAACACCATAAGTCGCCGTGACATAGTACACTTTGCCGACTTGGCGGCCATAGTACATAAGTACTGTGCGATGGAAAGCGCCTGGAAAACCCAAACAAAATTATGGGATCCTCCAGCTCTCACTAAACCCTTCATTCGAACTAAAAGGGTAACCTCTCGCAAGTCACCCGATTCAATTACCAAAAAACGAAGGCCCACTACAGGGCGTGGAACCGTATTGGAGGAATGGCTCAATGGGCCATGCAAAATTCAGAGCACACCAGATACCATAGCAACACATAGCCTTAGAGCATGTTGGATACTCCAGCACGTAGCGAAAAGCAGCGTGGATCTCGCTGAATATAACAATACGGTACTAACAGTCTTCAAGACTTTCGCCTCAAATAATAGGCGTAAGCGAGCACTCCACAGCCACGCCGAAGTCTGCCACGTTGCAGTAATGAATCCATGGAACGACATGGCTATAACTTTCAATGCCAGTGATGAACCTCAATTCCGAACAGTTCGGGCACCAGCCACTTTGGTCCTTAGTCCAATCGTGGACGGCTTCCGGCTTACTAAAGTGCTCATGGACGGCAGCAGTGGATTAAACCTCATCTATGAGGAGACACTCAACAAGATGGAAATAGACAAGAGCCGCATTGAGCGGAGCAGCACGACCTTCAGGGGAACCATCCCTAGTCGAGAGGCACGATGTGCGGGAAAAATCACACTAGATGTGGTATTCGGCACGCCGGAGAATTACAGGTCCGGAGAAATCACATTCCAAGTGGCCCCGTTCAGCAGCAGATACCACACCCTTTTAGGGCGGGATGCATTCACAAGCTTTCACGCTATACCCCATTACGGGTACATGAAGCTCAAAATGCCTGGGCCCAATGGAATCATCACTCTAG
Organism: Triticum aestivum; assembly: GCF_018294505.1. Lineage (NCBI taxonomy): Eukaryota > Viridiplantae > Streptophyta > Magnoliopsida > Poales > Poaceae > Triticum > Triticum aestivum. The sequence continues at coordinate 126,170,892 of NC_057801.1, read as the reverse complement.
CTAGTGATCCGGACGTCACACTCCGTGCCGTAAATAAAACCGCCGCGCTGGCCCTTGAGGCACTATCCGAAGGCCTAGCGGTTGAAGAACTAACCACGCTGCGCGCCATAGTGGACAGGGACGACGTAATACTCGACAAGCGATCCAAGTTCACCTCTTTCAAACCAGCGGACGAGATAGTCAAATTCCAGGTCCACCCATCAGACCCTACAAAAACAGCTTCCATTGGGACACAGCTGAACCCGACAATAGACGCTGCACTACGAGAGTTCTTGCGTGACAATTGGAACATCTTTGCTTGGCATGCTTCAGAAATGCTAGGCATCCCACGCAGGCTGGCCGAACATAACCTAAACATACTAAAGGGATACAAGCCGGTCAAGCAGACTATTCAACGCTTCTCAGAACCTAAACGGCAAGCCATAGGAGAAGAGCTAGCCAAGTTACTCGAAGCCGGATTCATCAGAGATATAAAACATCCGGACTGGCTAGCAAACCTGGTGATGGTACCAAAGAAGGACAAATCCTGGCGCCTATGCGTTGATTTCAAGGACCTTAACAAGGCCTGCCCCATGGATCCCTGCCCCCTCCCCCGCATTGATCAAATCATCGACGCTACCGCGGGACATGACTCATTGTGCTTCCTCGACGCATACTCGGAATACCATCAAATAAAGATGGCGGAGTCTGACCAAGCCGCAACGGCATTCATCACACCATATGGCCCCTTCTATTTCAACACCATGCCTTTCGGGCTCAAAAGCGCCGACGCAACCTATCAACGCATGATTCATACATGCCTGGAAAAACAAATCGGCAAAATAGTGGAGGCATACGTGGATGACGTGGTCATCAAAACAAGACATGTCGAAACTTTAATAGATGACTTGAGGCTCACGTTCGACAACCGCCAAACATATGACATCAAGCTCAACCTGGAAAAATGTGTTTTCGGTGTACCCTCCGGGAAGTTGCTCGGCTTCATCATTTCCAATGGGAATTAAAGCAAATCCGGCAAAAATCCGAGCTCTATCACAGTTGGCTACCCCAACAGACCTCAAGCAAATCCAGAAATTAACTGGATGTGTGGCTGCCTTAAGCCGCTTTATCTCCCGATTAGGAGAAAAGGCACTACCTCTTTATCGCCTTCCTCAATGCACCAAACACTTTGAGTGGACGGATGCGGCCACAGCCGGACTGGAAGAAATAAAGGCCCTCTTAGCCAGCAATCCAATCCTAACCGCGCCAAATACTAGCGAACCCATGCTATTATATATAGCCGCAACACACCAGGTTGTAAGCGCAATGCTCGTCGTCGAACGAGAAACGGACGGACATAAGTTCCCACTTCAAAAGCCGGTATACTATGTGTCCACTGTCCTCACTCCATGCAAGTCCCAGTACCCACATTATTAAAAGATAGCTTACGCGGTCTTCATGGCATCCCGGAAACTACGACACTACTTTCAAGAGTGTTCGATCACAGTGGCCTCTGAAGTACCACTCAATGACATAATAAATAACCGCGACGCAACGGGTCGGATTGCTAAATGGGCTATCGAGCTCCTTCCGTTCAACATAACATATAAACCACGGCGAGCCATTAAGTCGCAAGTACTGGCTGACTTCGTCACCGAATGGACAATGGCCGAACTCCCTAAAGAGTACGACGCATACTCCAATTGGATCATGCACTTCGACGGCTCCAAAATGCTGGCCGGATTAGGAGCCGGTCTTGTCCTGGCATCCCCCACCGGAGACACGGTCCAGTATGTACTCCAAATACTATTCACAGACTCCAACAATGCAGCCGAATACGAGGCTCTGTTGCATGGTCTTCGGATGGCAGTCTCCATGGGCATCCAGTGCCTAGAAGTGCGCGAGGATTCAAACCTTGCAATATCTAAGATAAATGGAGACTTTGATGCCAAGGATCCGAAAATGGCGGCTTACTGTAAAGTCGTCCTCAAAATGTCAGCTCGGTTCGAGTGGCTCAAATTCCATCATGTGGTTCAAGAAAACAATCAAGCGGCAGATATCCTCGCCCACATCAGCGCCAAGCGCGACCCCGTCCCACCTAATATCTTCTTGGAAAGGCTATTCAAGCCATCCGTGGTATGGGAAGGGGAGACCGGCAATATCAGTCCGGAACCGAAAATAACCCCAGATACCGAACCATCTGATGTAATCGGAGGCTCTGCCACCGAAATAACACCTTCTGCCCACGTAATTATGGTTGTCATTGTCCTGTGGACAGAACCCTTCTTAGCCTACCTAAATAGGAAGAACTCCCTGAGGACCAAAATGAAGCACGTTGCATTGTGCGGCGCTCTAAATCCTACAAAGTCCACGAGGGAGAGCTTTATAAGAAAAGTACCACTGGAGTGCTCCAGAGATGCATCTCCGAAGAGGAAGGGCGGCAGCTCTTGGCCGAAATCCATGCCAGACTCGGCGGCCACCACGCCGCAACTCGGGCTCGTGTAAGCAAGGCCTTCCGTACAAGTTTTTACTGGCCGACAGCCTGAGCAGATGCATAGGACCTTGTCCAACATTGCATCGGTTGCCAAGTTTTCGTCAATCAGAGCCATATGCCCCCTATCGCTCTCCAAACAATCCCTATAACTTGCCCCTTCGTTATCGGTGTTCTGGGAACGGGGGTCCCCAGACTTGCCTGCCTGCGGCCTGCGGCGTGGCTCAAGGGGCGGCCCAGCACGGCCCATCTTCATCAGCACGAGCTCAAGACCCTCGCGAGGGGCCAAGCCTCGCGGGATGGACGACAAGAAGCTTCATCAGGCACGGCCTCATCAGGCTGGCTCGCGAGGAGGTGGAGAGATCAAGGCGGGGTACCTCACGAGGTGCCCATGACGCAAGCCATGACGACCAAGGACGCCAGGCGGGCGCCAGCCCGCGCAGTGTCCTCCTTTCCTCTTCGGTCTAAAGGGAGCAAGCACAGGCGAGAGCATCAAGCAAAGGCATCCGTTCCGGTGCAACAAGACCAAGACCGTCGCAACAGCAGGAAGGAGGTCATTGTGGAGCCTAACCCGGCGTCACCACCAGAGCCTTTGACAGGCGAGGACCAACTTTAGTTAGGATAAGTGTACTAGATGTTCCTCTTCAAAATGGCCAATTGTTGGCGCCCTTCCCGCTCAATATTTGGGAAGAGGCCTAGGGCCTTTGCCTATAAATAGGACTAGCCACCCACAATGTAGGGGAGGAGGATCATCATCAGAAAACCCCCTAGCAGTTCATCACACAAGACAAGAACAGACCCTCGCGAGGCTGTCCTTCCTTGTATGGTTCATCATCGGCCCAAGAGGCAATCCACCACACCACAAACTAGAGTAGGGTATTACACCACAATGGTGGCCCGAACTAGTATAAACCCTGCGTCTCTTGTGTTGTTCCTTTCATAGCGTAGATCCTAGCGAGGCGACGAGGTGCAGGTAGGTAGAGGGCGAGATCTCCGTGCGCACCCCAGTGTTCGAACCTAGAGGGTCTGCCGGAACCCAAAATCCGACATTTTGCGCACCAGGTAGGGGTGCGCCGGAATCCACCTTCTGCCGTTTCGCGTCTCGTCGCATCATCATCATCATGTTCGACGACCAAGCAGGCAACCTTGATCCCTGGGCGGCCTGGCCCGCCCACGCAGAGCCGCTCGCCCCGGGCAACCCCATGTCCCAGGCAGCTCGCGGTCCGCAGGGCGCTGTGGGCCGCGGGCAGCGCGGACAGGCATCGACAGCTCTCACGCCGCGGCAGGCGCGGACTGCGGTGAGGGCCTCCAACCACGCTGCGGCCACGACATCGTACACCCGACGGGAGCAGGAGAACTCGAGGGCCGCGCTCACGGTGGCCCGAGAGCTACTGCAATGCAGGCTGCTGGAGGGCGGTCGCGACATGCTGCTAGAGCAGGTGGTAGAGCTCCTGGGCTTCGCCGCCTTGGGGGCTCACCCCTTCTGCACCCAACTCCCACCTCAGGTCCAGGGTGGCCCGCACGGAGGCTCCACGCATGCCCGTGCAGCCCCAAGCGGACTCCAAGGCCACCCCAATGCCGGCGAGGCCGTCAGAAGCGGCGCTGCCTCCGCCCCTGGCCAGCGAAGAAGGACTCGCCACAACCCACGGCCCCGGTGAGCCGCCGCGCTACCACCCCCAGGCGGGCGCCTCAAGTAGAACTGTGTGGCACGCGGAGCGCTACGGCGCGGCCTTCGGGATGGCGGCCCCAGAAGAGTACGTGCCCCACATGATGGATTAAGGGCGCGCGCATGAGGACGAACAAGGCTCGCTCCTCGGCCCTAGCTGGGGGGACGAGGCACCAGAAGCTGAGCTCTTCCAGGAGCCCCAGGGAGTCCCCGTCGGCTATGCTGGAAGCAACGATTATCGGGTACCACTAATTCCTCAGGAGCAGGCATACGCTAACCATGGATCGCAGGAGGTACAGGTCGCCACAACGGGTGGCTGCCCCACTCCCGCAGCTTCCTACCCCTCAGGAGGAGGGCGCCGGGGGCTGAAGGAGATGCTCCAAGATCCGGCATCACCACCGCGGCGTTCGAAGCAAGGCGTCCTCAAGAGGTAGGCCCTCTGCTGGGGAGGTGCCTGAGGGCCTGCCCATGGCAGAGGACCCGTGGTCGTCGGAGGAACCGCTGGCGACCGCTCTACCCCATCGGCGGCGTCCTAGTTTCCGGTCGACGTCAGTGGCACTAGAGTGTGGCGCAAGGCGGGGCCCTCGTCTGGCGATATGAAGCAAGGCCGGTACCTGTGAAGAAGGCCCAGTGTCTGTGAAGATCGCCACCCCATGACACTCTCACGTAATAATGAGTGGGGCTGTACACGCCTCGAAGTCTCAGGGGTGCCGGCCTCAGGCCCTGGGGCTTCCTCCCATTCCCAGTGGCAGCACTTAGCTCCGCACTGGTGAGAAGACGTCCAAGACTAGACTAGGTGCCAGACGCGGCCTTTTTCTGCTTTCATTGCTTTTCCCCTTGGCTGTCATTTTCCCTCGTTCGATTTAAGTTGGATTTGAGCTCGAAGATTTGCGTGTATTCGGGGAAGGGGTGTTTAGTCTCGCTCGAGCAATCTCTCGCGTTTGGTTACCACTTTGCCTCAGCTTCCTTCCCTCGTGAGTCCCTCGCGAGCCGGGCCAGGCCTAGCTTGCATGCGGCCCAGACTGCCGTCACCGCGCCCTCTTAGGAGGTTTTCATTACAAGTTCGATGGGCTCGTTCAGGAGACGCTCGAGACACCACAGCCCTCCGCAGGCTAACTCGAGGCCCACGCGGGTCGAAGGTAAACAAGCCAGCCAGCTCGTCGCAAAGTCAGCCGCTTGGCGCAGGCGTACGGGTGATATTGCATCTACTAATACGCTGAATGCGAGTTTTTACATGAGGGGCTCCCCCTCCCAAAATGCTCTTACAACCTTTAGGGCAAGGCCCGAACTCTATCTGCGCAGGGTAAGGAAGCAAGGACAACACGCGGTCAGTCAGATAAGTCCCCCAATGCATCCTCAGGGGCACCTCTTGAATCGTCACTGGCGTCGCTGGCCTCGCCATGGCTCTCCGCGTCGCCATCAGCGGCGTCAGGGCCGTTCACCACGTCGCCTTCATCAGCGGCCACGACCATGCTATCGTTATGAGAAGCGAAGGCCCTGACAAGGGCATCCATGTTGTCTTCCACCCAGTGCGCCAGGTCACCCCGGACGGCCTGGGGTACTGGGGCGATGACAGCGTCAAAGTCAAAGTTGGGGTCCATGTTTTGAAGGTGGCTGAAGACACGAGAAAAGGCGCGCTCGAGCAGGGCGCGGCTCCTCTCCTCCACTAGCCTATTGGCTCCATCCGATCGCGCCTCCAGCTGCGTCACCACGTCGGTGAAGAACTGAAGATTGCCAGCATAGTTGACTGTGTGGGGCTCGTCAACGGCCGCCTCGCAGATGTTACCCAAGGCTGTGTTGGCTCTCTCCCAGAGCGTGGTCAGCATGGGTCCGTGCTCGTGCTCTAGGATCCGCTGCTGGCGTATCTCGTCCTTGTTCTGCCGCGCAACGGCCTCAACCTCGTCCACCCGCTCGCGTAGAAGAAGCGCCTCGGTGCGGGAGGTAGTCAGCTCCTCCTGCGCCATGCCGAGGGCGGCCTGGGAAGCATCGGCCCGCCGTGTCACTTCCTCCAGCTTGGCCCTCAGGGCGGCGGTCCTGCCTTTAGCGTCGACCCGGATCAACCCTAGCCTCTCCTCGAACTCGCGCTCAAGGTCCAAGCGGGCCGTCGCCACCCCGCGTTCAACCTCTTCCAGGACTCAGGCCTCGGGCGCGGCGACTTCATCCTCCGCCTGCGTCACCCAATGCTCTCTCGTCTCTAGACGTTCAAGATCGCGTGCGCGCTCAGCAGCTTCCAGCGTCAGTGCCTCCTCATGCCTCAGGAGCTTTGCCTGGTCGACCGAAGCCACCTTCATCGATGCAAGGGCCGTCTCACGCAGCTCCACCTGCTGCTCCAGGGAGTGGCACCGGGCCTGGAGTTCCCGCGCCCGCTCCTCTGCCGCCTCACGCCGCCGGTCAGCCTCTCGGGCCTCCTCGACGACCCAGGAACGGGCCTCCCGAGAGGCCGCCAGCGACGGCTCGGCCTCCTCATTGTCGAGGTCACGTTGGTGGCGCGCAAGGGAAACAGCCGCCTTCAGCTTGCGCCTCTCCTCATCCAGGCGAGGCCCTCAGCCTCAAGGTGCGCATCTTCATCAGCAAGCTCTTCACCAAGCTGGCTCACCGCATCAGCCGCCCTCCGGAGAAACCCTTGGCGAAGAACGCGACGCCCCCGAGCACGCTCGAGCACGTCTTCTGCGTCGTCATCCGCCCCAAGTAAGCGCGGGGGCCACGAATCAGAACACCCCCTCTGGGAAGGGGGCTGGGGCCTGGCGCCCTCGCGATGGCCGGGCGCGCCTCGCCAGAAGCCTGGCCTGGAGCCAGCCCATCCCCAAATGAAGAGCACAGGGCCGACCGCAACCAATCGCCATCCACGACCAGACGCGAAGCCCAAGGCAGTCTGGCTATACCCCGAGAAGGCTCGCGAAGGAGGGTCGCGAGGCACGCAGAGCCGCGATGCACCACAGGATGGCTCACCTCTACGACCGGTGTCACGACCGGTTTTCCGGGTATTAATTTCCAGAAAATGGCCATTGTGCTCACCAGCCCCAGGATTACTGTTAGCTGATGAGACACCGACTTGATACAGAATTTCCAAGCAAAACACAAAATATGAAGTACAAGACCATTCTGGCCTGTGAGTACAACAAATGGTTTCTAGTGGTTTATGGCGGAAGCGGTTTGTGAATCATCAGTGTCTATGGGACTCCATTTCCCACAAGAACAGCTAACCAGGTAACTCCTATCTTCGCGAGGCTGCTACCACCACTACTTAGGTTCCGGGGCTGTCATCGCGTCGCTCCTCTCCGTGCAAGAAATCTGGCCAAGACAATAGCCAGGGACAAGCCAGTGAGTACTTTGAATGTACTCGCAAACATTATGAACACTGGGATAATATAAATGATAATCATGCACTGAAATATTCTATGATCACATCGTCAGTCATAAATAAAATCTCTTATGCATGCAAACAGGATATTTACATGCAACATGAATGAGAAATAATGGAGTGGAAATAAAATGCCGCAATCGGGCGTCTGTGCGATACCACGTAAAGGGCTTATAAGGTAAATAACTAACAAGCAATGCCACAGTCGGGTGTCTCAGCGACACTGCATAAAGGGCTTATAAAGTAAATAAGTAACAAGCAATGCCGCAGTCGGGCGTCTCAGCGACACCACATAAGGGGCTTATAAAGTAAATAAATAACAAGCAATGCCGCAGTCGGGCGTCTCAGCGACACCGCATGAAGGGCTTATAAAACAAATAATCACAATGAATATCCAGCGGGTAGAACCGTCCCAGGGATACTCAATAATTCAAATAATAAAATGGGTTAGTCCATAATAATAATCAAAATTACCATAAGCAGCACAAGTCATGATCCAAGTTTTGTTTTAATGGTTTCTCCTCCGAAGACCGACACTAAGACCGACACTTGACCCAACCCAGACTGTAGTCCTTAACCATGGACACGGCTACTCTAATAGGTTTAATCTCTGCAGAGGGTGTACTCTTTACCCACGAGTAAGGGATTCCTTTAGTCCATCGGGACTAATTCCGTCTACGGTCTTTTAAATGAAAACGCACCTGACTTGCACACAACAGCCTAACTTGCCGGTGTCTGGAATCACCCACGACACTCGTTAAGCAAAAATCTAAGTTGGGAGGCTACAACCTCGAATAGCATGGGATCACAAAATTTATACCGCGCGCAAAACTGGGGAAGCTACCCCCTCGGCTACAACCGAAACACCCATGCCCCCTGACCGGATGACTGGCTTTAATCCATGGCCATGGTACCCTCATCCCGGTCCCTCTGTACGGTGTGTGCTAGAAAGGGGTTGACAAATTACTGAACCGTACCCTACCTGTGGCAGGGACAAGTGGTAGCACGAAACAAGTGTGGGGGTTACTGGAACAAGACTCGATCTACGGTCGACTCAGGAGGTTAATAATTTCCCTATATGACATGTATAACAATTATATTTCAACCAACAGAATCACCGCTCATTACACCTTACTATGCCATACCGGACATAACCATCCCGACGGAGACCGGCGACAAGCTCACGCCTACCCAAGGCAGAGGTTTTTCCCGGATTCCTTTCCGGCATGCATGTAAGGCACATGAGGATGATTACCATCTCAAGTATATTCATTTCCACCAGCAAGGAAATCACTAATATGCATTCATGCAAAGGATCGTATCACCACATAAAATAACGAGTTTTCCGAAATAAGGTGGTGTTATAATCGTGTCAACCAACACATCAAAAATATTATACCAGGGTTCAGGATGCTTTCCTTCAAGTTGTGGGGAGGCAAGGTGCACTCCAAAGTTTTTGAAGGCTTTCTCCTATCTCCAAAAAAATCCTATTTAAAAGATTTTTGAATCAATATATAGTTTCAAAAACAGTACCAAAAAGTTGTCTAATTTTTTTGAAATAAATGTTAAAATAAACTACACAACATTTGGGAGAGGTAGGAAAAAGAATCAATTCATTTGGAGTTATTTTTAAAAAGCTATAGACAGACAAAGTCTTGGTCAAAATCTGTTATTTTAAAAAAATAAAACAGAAAAAGACAACGATTCGAATATACGTACACATCGAAGGCGTATTCCGACTTTAGGCCTCCACTTATCCAGCATGGACCGCGCGTGGTCACTGACAGTGGGCCCGCCTGGCCCACTGGTTAGGTTTGACTAGTCCACCTTCCCTCCTCTTCCTCTGCCCGTGAGGGGGCGGGACTCCGGTGACGCTCGTCGGCGAACGACGGCACCATTCGAGAAACAGAGGTCACCCGCGGGCTCAGGGGGTCGAGGCAGTCACTCCGGTGGTCGCTTTGGTCTCTGGGGTGGACGGAGCTGCCGGCGGCGAGCTCCGCAGCGGACGGTGGCCGTCGGGAAGAGTGAGTTTTTGCCCGCGACGAGTCCCGATCAAAATTGAGTAGGGGGATGGACTCACGAGGGGGAGAGGGGGTTCCTGGTGAAGAGAGTGGAGAGGGGGAGGCCCTGGTGGTGCCGGAATGACTGGGACAGTGGCGGCGGCTGTGGTTGCCGGAGATGGGGAAGAAGACCTCCCCGGGTCGGTTGGCTGCCACGAGGAAACGAGGGGGCATGATTTGAGGCTACCTGGGGAACGGGACGCGCTTGGGGGCCTCTTTTTATAGCACATCCAAGTCGGTTCGCGGCGGTCGTGGATAAGCTCGCCGACGATCGTCTTTCTATAGCATCCAGGGAACGTGGCGGTGACAAGTGCAAGGGAACACGCTTGTGGATGAGCTCGCGCTGCTCCAGGGGGCAGGTGGCAAGCGGGAGAGGCTCGGGCGGCACCGCCCAGCGCAGGGGCTGTCGGGCGGCCGTGGCGGCTAGCTCCTGGCTTGTCGGAGACGTGGCGAGGGGCTGCTTGGCGTGTTCTGGTGAGAGGGAGAGTGCATGGCGCGGTTCTGCAGTGTGGGCAAAACCAGGGGCGCGACGCGGCGGCTCAGGCACGGCACGTGCAAAACGCGTGCTCTGCTCGCGCCCAGAGCACGCACGGAACGTGCTCGACAAAATGCTAATGCATGCTATGGGGCTCTAAACCACAATAGGGTAGCAGGGTGGAGTTGTAGGCTAGGGCAAAACCATGGGACATGCCAGTCTGGTCAGGGGGTCAGGTTCACAATGTAAACAAAAACTCATGCCCAATCTGTCCATGCTCTCAAGGTGTTTGACAAAATGCCACAGGCACCTAGGCATTTCTTGGAGTGGTCAAATCTTCCAGAGTGGGGTCTCTTTAGATGCAAGAGAGGGTGGTGAGGTTATTTTGTAAAAAGAACAAACTTGCTAGTGCAAGTTTTGCAAATCTTCAGATTTGGACAGAAAGAACAGGGCATGATTGCAGGAACTAGAATTTCTCCAATGAGTCCATCCTCTTGGACTTAAGAGTTTGGCAGGGTTGACTAGAAGCAGGAGGAAGCACAAGGTTACTAGAGCAAAAATAAATAGGGTTGCAGTAGAAAACACTAGGCTGGACCAGAATGAAAAAGAGGTTGATACACTCAATTTTTCCAAATAACATCACTAGGTTTTTGCATAAAGTTGGATGGCATGCTACCACTGACATCCCAAAATTTTGGTAGAAGTTTTAAAGAAATATTTAAATAGGTTGTAGTGCAAAACTGTCCACTGGACCAGATTTGAAAACTTGGTGTAGAACTCAAAATGTGCAATGAATGAAATATATTTTTGCATAAAAGTGATTTAGAAACATCACATGACATCTCCAAATTTTGGTGGGATTTTTGAATGAATTTATAAAAGGGTTGCAGTGCAAATGGGACCCTAAACTTATGAAAAACCAAATTAGAGAAATAAAGCTCAGGAAAAAAATAATTATATAAATAATCCTACTGATAAAAGAAGTGTTTTATTTGAGAGGGAAAAATAAGTCCAAAAATGATTGAAAAGATTTCACTTGGGGTAAAACTCCATAATAATAAAGAAAAGAGTGGTTCTGAAATCAGAAGGAAATACAGAAAATAAAAGTTTTAGTTTCTAGGCAAAATTTTAATTAATAAAACAAGGTTAAAATTTTGGGGTGTCACAACACTACACCCTTAAAAAAAATCTCGTCCTCGAGATTTGCTAAGAGCTGTTTTGAAAAACAAATACTCCATGGTTACGTGTTTTTGCAAGCAGTGTATGCCTTCGAGTGGTTGGGAGTCTGCTGCCGTGGTGCTGTGTGACATAAAATAATCCATGTCATGAGAAGGTGTATGATGCAGCAGCTCAGGGAAAAGAAATCTCACTCCAGGATTTTTCGCGAGAGAAAATAGTAGTATACTAGAGTCAAACCGCAACAGAACTACACACATTAATAGAAACTAAATGATTTACTCGCCTCGCAAACTCGGGGTACCTCACATAAGTTACAACTTATAAATAAATGTTGCAATAATAAACACAGCAGCAACGTCTATAATGGTAACTGGACGGGGTCCCTAGAAAACGTCTCTGGTATGGGGACACACTCCTCTTCTATCGAGGGGAGTGGATTGACCAGTCGATGAATGCGTCTCTCCTAGTCGGGCCTTAGTGATCTGCCGATGGCGATCTGAGGATTTAAATCTGCGAGGCTCTAGAGATAACCCATCACACGTTGGGTTAGACGTTCTTGAGAGATAACGTACTGGACAAGATTGGCCAGTACTGGGTCTCTCTTAATTCGTCCACCGGGAAAGGATGTTACTTCCCCGGGTGCTGCACGGCTAGGAAAGTAATGATGCCCTCGTTCGCTGGCATAGGGTACTGTGAATCGAAGGCGAGCAAGCGCTTCGTACGCAGCAGCTTCTATGGCCATATGCGGGGTCGGCATAGATTTCCCCACGAAGGAGACCTCTGTTGGGTCTTGGTTTGAGTTTACGGGAGGGATGTGTACTGCTGCCCAATATCTCGAGGTGGACCGGGTGATTCTCGATTTGAATAGCTCGTACTGGGGTGGCTGGGTAGAACCCATGGTACTACAGGTAAAATCCCACAATGTTTTGACAAAGCTACCTGGGGTTGCATCTGGGGTTCTCAGATAAATAATAGGGCTCGTCATGGAAGGAAATGGTGCACAAGGTGACAGGTTCTTGGCAAGGTCACGAGGTGGCCTTTTTATAGCACTGGAGCTAGGTCATTTTACCGTGGTGAATGGTCATGAATTTGCCAGTTCAGCTCCAAGGGTCGGGGTCAAGCCACAGATACACACATCTCACTAAAGTGATGTATCACTGTGGTGGTCGTCGAGGTGGTTTTGGTAGCTGTGCCTAGAATAAAATGCAACTGCAGGTTGATATATCCTTGCAAGGTTACTATTTAAATAACAGAGGCACAACGACAAGCTGCGTTTATTTACAAGGTCACACGATTACAAAGCGAGGATACACTGGGACTCGACACTACTCGAGTGACTTAGTCTACCTCGTTTATATCCAAGCGGGTGTGCCTTGTGGATGTCGAGGCTTCTCCTCGGGTCTCACTGTCGGGATTAGCTGGAGGAGGTTGAGGGGTTGCAGTGTCGGGGTGGAGATGAGGACCATCGCGGGGATTGTTGGCCACAATCCCGTTGGACTGGGCTCCCAAAAGGCGACGAAGCACTACTGGGGTCATCAAAGCACTTTGGTTGATGGTTGGGGCTGACCTCAGGGTCTCGATCGGGTGTCCGAACAGCACGACTGGGTTGTCGGTGTCGGGCTCGTCTTCCCTACTTACCGGGGCTCGGCGAACCAGCTCTCCACGAGCTGCGATCAGATCAATGGTGATTTGATCGAACAATGCCTCTAGTGCACCTACATAGCGTACTAGGTGCAACAATGCAGGATCCATCTCGTGATCTCCGTTGGCAACTTGGGGTGGTCTACCATACCCTTCACGTCTGGGGTAGTAGTAGAAGGAGCGACAGTTAACTCTGGGCGACAAGTGCTGGAGTTGAACTATAGCTTCAGGAGCAGCTAGCTGGATGGCTTGTGGCTCAAAGGAAGTTGTCCTTCCGGTGAACCTGTAGGGGCGTTCTGGCGACAGACTCCTACCGTAGATGTGCACAGTGGCCCAGAATTGACGGTCCTCACCGCTCATGGGTCCTTGGTACACAACATATTCTGGGGGCTCTTCTAACTCATAGGCACAATGGGTGAGGTTTGCGAGTATGGTCACAAAACCTCCATGGTTGGTTGCTGTGGTCTCATTGTGCACAACGGGGCCAGGCATTATGGCTCGGTTTGGGGTAGAGGCTATGTTGTGCTGGTTTGGGGCTAGCGTGCCCTTTTTATAGGAAAAGGGGACAGAGTCTTCCTTCGCACGCTTGCGAATGAGACATCTTGGGTGTTGGTCACTGGTGCGTGATAGACAGGCTAGGTTGATAGGTTGGGCATCGACTGCCAAAAGGTGTTGGGGTCACTGTGTGGCTATCTTGCACGAGAAGCTTGGCTGGGGTTTGGTTAAGGTTTGGTGGGTTGGTTTGCCTAAGTTTTTTGACCTGGCTAAGATAGGATTAGCCAATGGTCAGCCTGGCTCCGATACCAAGTTTGTCATGTCCGGTTTTTCGGGTATTAATTTCCAGAAAATGGCCGTTGTGCTCACTAGCCCCAGGATTACTGTTAGCGGATGAGACACCGACTTGATACAGAATTTCCAAGCAAAACACAAAATATGAAGTACAAGACCATTCTGGCCTGTGAGTACAACAAATGGTTTCTAGTGGTTTATGGCGGAAGCGGTTTGTGAATCATCAGTGTCTATGGGACTCCATTTCCCACAAGAACAGCTGACCAGGTAACTCCTATCTTCGCGAGGCTGCTACCACCACTGCTTAGGTTCCGGGGCTGTCATCACGTCGCTCCTCTCCGTGCAAGAAATCTGGCCAAGACAATAGCCAGGGACAAGCCAGTGAGTACTTTGAATGTACACGCAAACATTATGAACACTGGGATAATATAAATGATAATCATGCACTGAAATATTCTATGATCACATTGTCAGTCATAAATAAAATCTCTTATGCATGCAAACAGGTTATTTACATGCAACATGAATGAGCAATAATGGAGTGTAAATAAAATGCCGCAGTCGGGCGTCTGTGTGACACCACGTAAAGGGCTTATAAAGTAAATAACTAACAAGCAATGCCACAGTCGGGCGTCTCAGCGACACCGCATAAAGGGATTATAAAGTAAATAAATAACAAGCAATGTCGCAGTCGGGCGTCTCAGCGACACCACATAAGGGGCTTATAGAGTAAATAAATAACAAGCAACGCCGCAGTCGGGCGTCTCAGCGACACCGCATAAAGGGCTTATAAAACAAATAATCACAATGAATATCCAGGGGGTAGAACCGTCCCAGGGATACTCAATAATTCAAAAAATAAAATGGGTTAGTCCATAATAATAATCAAAATTACCATAATCAGCACAAGTCATGATCCAAGTTTTGTTTTAACGGTTTCTCCTTCGAAGACCGACACTAAGACCGACACTTGACCCAACTCAGATTGTAGTCCTTAACCATGGACACGGCTACTCGAATAGGTTTAATCTCTGCAGAGGGTGTACTCTTTACCCACGAGTAACAGCTTCCTTTAGTCCATCGGGACTAATTCTGTCTACGGTCTTTTAAATGAAAACGCACCTGACTTGCACACACCAGCCTAACTTACCGGTGTCTGGAATCACCCACGACACTCGTTAAGAAAAACTCTAAGTGGGGAGGCTACAACCTCGATTAGCATGGGATCACAAAATTTATACCGCGCGCAAAACTGGGGAAGCTACCCCCTCGGCTACAACCGAAACACCCATGCCCCCTGACCGGATGAGTGGCTTTAATCCATGGCCATGGTACCCTCATCCCGGCCCCTCTGTACGGTGTGTGCTAGAAAGGGGTTGACAAATTACTGAACCGTACCCTACCTGTGGCAGGGACAAGTGGTAGCACAAAACAAGTGTGTGGATTACTGGAACAAGACTCGATCTACGGTCGACTCAGGAGGTTAATAATTTCCCTGTATGACATGTATAACAATTATATTTCAACCAACAGAATCACCGCTCATTACACCTTACTATGCCATACTGGACATAACCGTCCCGACGGAGACCGGCGACAAGCTCACGCCTACCCAAGGCAGAGGTTTTTCCCGGATTCCTTTCTGGCATGCATGTAAGGCACATGAGGATGATTACCATCTCAAGTATATTCATTTCCACCAGCAAGGAAATCACTAATATGCATTCATGCAAAGGATCGTATCACCACATAAAATAACGAGTTTTCCGAAAAAAGGTGGTCTTATAATCGTGTCAACCAACACATCAAAAATATTATACCATGGTTCAGGATGCTTGCCTTCAAGTTGTGGGGAGGCAAGGTGCACTCCAAAGTTTTTGAAGGCTTTCTCCTATCTCCAAAAAAATCCTATTTAAAAGATTTTTGAATCAATATATAGTTTCAAAAACAGTACCAAAAAGTTGTCTGAATTTTTTTGAAATAAATCTTAAAATAAACTAGACAACATTGGGAGAGGTAGGAAAAAGAATCAATTCATTTGGAGTTATATTTAAAAAGTTATAGAGAGACAAAGTTTTGGTCAAAATCTGTTATTTAAAAAAAATAAAACAGAAACAGACAACAATTCGAATATACGTACACGTCGAAGGCGTATTCCTACTTTACGCCTCCACTTATCCAGCGTGGACCGCGCGTGGTCACTGACAGTGGGCCCGCGAGGCCCACTGGTCAGGTTTGACTAGTCCACCTTCCTTCCTCTTCCTCTGCCCGTGAGGGGGCGGGACTCCGGTGACGCTCGCCGGCGAACGGCGGCACCATTCGAGAAACAGAGGTCACCCGCGGGCTCAGGGGGTCGAGGCGGTCACTCCGGTGGTCGCTTTGGTCTCTGGGGTGGACGGAGCTGCCGGCGGCGAGCTCCGCAGCGGACGGTGGACGTCGGGAAGAGTGAGTTTTTGCCCGCGGCGAGTCCCGATCAAAATTGAGTAGCGGGATGGACTCACGAGGGGGAGAGGGGGCTCCTGGTGAAGAGAGTGGAGAGGGGGAGGCCCTGGTGGTGCCGGAATGACCGGGACAGTGGCGGCGGCTGTGGTTGCCGGAGATGGGGAAGAAGACCTCCCCGGGTCGGTTGGCCACGGGGAAACGAGGGGGGATGATTTGAGGCTACCTGGGGAACGGGACGTGCTCGGGGGCCTCTTTTTATAGCACATCCAAGTCGGTTCGCGGCGGCCGTGGATAAGCTCGCCGGCGATCGTCTTTCTGTAGCATCCGGGGAATGTGGCGGCGATGAGCGCTAGGGAACACGCTTGTGGATGAGCTCGCGCTGCTCCAGGGTGCAGGTGGCGAGCGGGAGAGGCTCGGGCGGCACCGACCAGAGCAGGGGCTGTCGGGCGGCTAGCTCCTGGCTTGTCGGAGACGTGGCGAGGGGCTGCTTGGTGTGTTCTGGTGAGAGGGAGAGTGCGTGGCACGGTTCTGCAGTGTGGGCAAAACCAGGGGCGCGACGCGGCGGCTCAGGCACGACACGTGCAAAACGCGTGCTCTGCTCGCGCCCAGAGCACGCACGGAACATGCTCGACAAAATGCTAATGCATGCTATGGGGCTCTAAACCACAATAGGGTTAGCAGGGTGGAGTTGTAGGCTAGGGCAAAACCATGGGACATGCTGGTCTGGTCAGGGGGTCAGGTTCACAATGTAAACAAAAACTCATGCCCAATCTGTCCATGCTCTCAAGGTGTTTGACAAAATGCCACAGGCACCTAGGCATTTCTTGGAGTGGTCAAATCTTCCAGAGTGGGGTCTCTTTAGATGCAAGATAGGGTGGTGAGGTTAGTTTGTAAAAACAACAAACTTGCTAGTGCAAGTTTTGCAAATCTTCAGATTTGGACAGAAAGAACAGGGCATGATTGCAGGAACTAGAATTGCTCCAATGAGTCCATCCTTTTGGAATTAAGGGTTTGGCAGGGTTGACTAGAAGCAGGAGGAAGCACAAGGTCACTAGAGCAAAAATAAATAGGCTTGCAGTAGAAAACTCTAGGCTGGACCAGAATGAAAAAGAGGTTGATACACTCAATTTTTCCAAATAACATCACTAGGTTTTTGCATAAAGTTGGATGGCATGCTACCACTGACATCCCAAAATTTTGGTAGAAGTTTTAAAGAAATATTTAAATAGGTTGTAGTGCAAAACTGTCCACTGGGCCAGATTTGAAAACTTGGTGTAGAACTCAAAATGTGGAATGAATGAAATATATTTTTGCATAAAAGTGATTTAGAAACATCACATGACATCTCCAAATTTTGGTGGGATTTTTGAATGAATTTATAAAAGGGTTGCAGTGCAAATGGGACCCTAAACTTATGAAAAACCAAATTAGAGAAATAAAGCTCAAGAAAAAATAATTATATAAATAATCCTACTGATAAAAGAATTGTTTTATTTGAGAGGGAAAAATAAGTCCAACAATGATTGAAAAGATTTCACTTGGGGTAAAACTCCATAATAATAAAGAAAAGAGTGGTTCTGAAATCATAAGGAAATACAAAAAATAAAAGTTTTAGTTTCTAGGCAAAATTTTAATTAATAAAACAAGGTTAAAATTTTGGGGTGTCACAACCGGCCTCACCGCGAGGGCTCTGCTTGAGCTCGAAGCGCTCGAAGACGGTGGAGAGGGAGTAGCCTGGGGGGATGGCTCCTCAGCCATCTCCGTGAGCTCGGCAGGAAGGGCCGTGCAGAGCAAGGATCAGCCAAAGCAACGGGAGGATCAGGAGCTAGGAAACGGGAAGGATTACTCATTAATGGCGAAATACTTCCCGCGCTTCAGTAGGAGGCAAGGGTAATCGTCACCCAAGGCCTCCCTTCTCTTCTGGAGAGCCTCGCAGTCCACGCGGAAGCGACCCAGGAGTTGTGCGCAGGGGTCAGCCTGCGACGAGGAAGAAGCGTCAAGGTGCCCAGCGTAAGGGGGCGTCATCCTGATGCACGCCGCCGGTCGCCTCACCAAGAAGGGTAGCTGGGGCCCCAGGGGCCTCAACCACGGGCGCCGCAGGCAGCGGCTCAACGCCTCTAGCCGTAGCAGTATGGGCCTCAGGAGCTGCCCCCTCAGGAGTGCCGCCTGGCGTCGTCACCCCGGCGGGGGCCCCCTCAGCCTCCAACGGCCCATGCCTCCCTGCTCCGCCACTCGAGGAAGGACCGCCGTGGGCGACTAGAAGGGCAGTCACCACCACTGGGTTCTCGCGAGGCCCCGTAAGGCTAGTGGGGCGCAGCCCCCATTCGTCGAATCCGGGCATCTGATTCACAAAGTCGCCCCTGTTCGAGCAAAGGTACAGCAAAGCCCCCCCCCTTGCCGGACGCTGCCAGGAGAAGGGTCCCCCATCAAGACCAAGAGCACCTTCCTCAGTGCTTCGGGCGTCAGGTCCTCCTCCTGGAGCCTCATGCGATCTTCACGCCCGCTGAAGGCCCACATCCGGCGGGAGTGGCGCTGGAGAGGAGCAATGCGGCGTAGCAGGAACTCCTTCACCACCCTGGGCGCCGTCACGCCGAGCGCCCTCAAGAACGCGAAGCGACGCCAGACGAAGATGAGCCGGGGGCTCGTGAGCGTCTCCTGGCCCCAGCCTGATTTGGGGAAAGCGGGCGACGTTGGCTCCGAAAGCAGGGGGCTGGGCACCCCTCCATCCACGTACCGCCACCGCTCGCGGAACCCAGGCGCGGGCGAAGGAAGGCTGAATTCAATCCCTGAGGCCGCTGTTTCTGGTGCGGCAATGAAGCTCATGCACCCCGAGCATTGGGTGGGGTCGACAAGGCGCAGAGAGAAGAAGTGACGCAGGAAGGCAACCGAAGGAGGGATGCCCATCATTGCCTCACAGACAAAGGCGGAGATGGCAAGAAGAGTAATGGATTCAGGACCTAAATGCATCATATGGATCTGGTAATGGGAAAGCACGACATTGAAGAAATTGGAAAAGGGGGGAACCAATCCCGCCCACAGGGCGTCGGCAAAGTACCGTACCTAAGTGACTACTCTGTCGATGGAGAAATGGGATGCGGGCCAGGCCGTCATCCTCCCGCACTCATTGAAGATAGTAGCCAGAGCAGAGCTGACCTTGCCCAAGCCTTCTCGGTTGAGTATGATCGACCGATCGACGGCGAGTGAGGCGGAGGCACCGGGTTCTTCCCTTTTCCCTTCTTCGTTGGAGCCATGGCAATGGGTAGAGGGAGGATTCGAGATTGGATTGGAAGCAGAGACTGGAGCTCGAGAGGAGGAAGAGCAGGGAACGGTCGAGCAGCGAAAAGAGGAACGACTGTGTGCAACCACGGGTTCGCCTAGCTGGGCGCAAAATAAGGAGGCGTGGGGGAGAAGGGCCGCCCACGTCCAATCGACCGCCACGCGGTGCCCGAGGCCGCAGGCTGTTAGGGCCCGTGGCGCTTCGCACTTCCCCCTTCGCTTCACTGCTCAGCCAAGTCCGGGCGCGCCTTGGGCCCGGGGGCTACTGTCGGCGTTCTGGGAATGGGGGTCCCCAGACTTGCCTGCTTGTGGCCTGTGGCGTGGCTCAAGGGGCGGCCCAGCACGGCCCATCTTCATTAGCACGAGCTCAAGACCCTCGCGAGGGGCCAAGCCTCGCGGGGTGGACGACAAGAAGCTTCCTCAGGCACGGCCTCGTCAGGCTGGCTCGCGAGGAGGCGGAGAGATCAAGGCGGGGTACCTCACGAGGTGCCCATGACGCAAGCCATGACGACCAAGGGCGCCAGGCGGGCGCCAGCCCACGCAGTGTCCTCCTTTCCTCTTTGGTGCAAAGGGAGCAAGCGCAGGCGAGAGCATCAAGCAAAGGCATCCGTTTCGGTGCAACAAGACCAAGACCGTCGCAACCGCAGGAAGGACGTCATTGTGGAGCCCAAGCCGGCGTCACCACCAGAGCCTTTGACAGGCGAGGACCAACTTTAGTCAGGATAAGTGTACTAGATGTTCCCCTTCAAAATGGCCAATTGTTGGCGCCCTTTCCGCTCAATATTTGGGAAGTGGCCCAGTGCCTTTGCCTATAAATAGGACTAGCCACCCACAAGGTAGGGGAGGAGGATCATCATCAGAAAACCAATAGGAAGAGCGACTGAACTCCCCTAGCAGTTCATCACACTAGCCAAGAACAGACCCTCGCGAGGCTGTCCTTCCTTGTATGGTTCATCATCAGCCTAAGAGGCAATCCACCACACCACAAACTAGAGTAGGGTATTACACCACAATGGTGGCCCGAACTAGTATAAACCCTGCGTCTCTTGTGTTGTTCCTTTCATAGCTTAGATCCTAGCGAGGCGGCGAGGTGCAGGTAGGTAGAGGGCGAGATCTCCGCGCGCACCCCAGTGTTCGAACCTAGAGGGTCTGCCGGAACCCGAAATCCGACATTCGTGGTCTGCGGGCTTGATATGGTCGGACCCCTTAAGGGGGGAAGCCATAAGAAAAAATACTTATTGGTCATGGTGGACAAGTTCACAAAATGGATAGAAGCCAAACCAGTTAAAACGGCTGAATCCGGACCAGTGATAGACTTCATATCAGGGGTCGTACACCGTTACAGTGTCCCCCACAGCATCATCACTAACAATCGCTCAAATTTCACAGCTGATGAGGTGAAAACTTGGTTCGACAATATGGGCATTAAGCTCGATTATGCCTCTGTCTATCACCCCAAACAAATGGTCAAGTCGAACATGCAAACGGTCTTATCATGAGCGGCATCAAACCCAGATTAGTGCGATCCTTGAAGGAATCAGATACGCACTGGGTCGAGGAGCTCGACTCCGTACTATGGGGGCTATGGACCACGACAAATCGCACTACCGGATACACACCATTCTTTATGGTGTACGGCACAGAGGCGGTATTGCCCTGCGATATTATTCATGACTCACCTCGGTTGCGCATGTATGAAGAGAGAGAAGCCGAGCTCGATCGGCAGGAAAATCTAGATGCCCTGGAGGAGGAGCGCGATGTAGCAAAAGCCCGTTCCGCATTCTATCAGCAGCATGCTCGAAGGTATCAAAGAAGAGAAGTGCGGGCCAAAACTTACAACATTGGCGAAGTCGTTCTACGCTTACCGGAGAAGAAAAAGGACAAGCTCAAGCCCAAGTGGGAGAGTCCCTTCATCATTGATAAAGTTCTCACCAGAGGAGCGTACCGCCTGCCTGATGCCTCGGATAATCGATTAGAGCCAACCCATGGAATGCGGCGAGACTCCAAAGATTCTACGCCTAAGCGCCGGACTCTATGTTTGTCTCCTTACCTCCGCCCCTTTTATATCATATCCTCTCTCTTTTTTCTCCTTTCTTTTATATAGATCTAGAAAGCTTAAAGTGTGACACGTTTACACAATTTCGCCGCGCTATGCGCGCTACTTATACCTGGGGGCTTCTTATACAGAATCTTAATATAACTAGTTTCCGGGCTTCATGCCCAGCGCATATATATTTAACTTCTCCATATGTGCCCCCTTTTTTCACCATTATATGCATCGATATGACTTAAGTTTTGGCCAAGCTGGGTTGCCTGGCTCTTGTGTTTATGCCCTACGTTCCTGTTAATTCGGTTAGGGCCTAAGGGGAGCACCTCTATGATTGTTACGGCCGTGTCAGCCGGATGTGTACCTCAGACTGGGTGAAGCCGAAAGCTAGCATTCTTAAGGGAATATTCGGTCGGTGAACAAAAGATGTTTTTTGTCTATTATAACATAAATCCCCAGATGTTTTGTATCCTGCGTCTCTGTTCGCAGTTCGGACATGCGCATTAATGCATGCGTACCCAGGGAAAGGAACCCTTAACGGAACTATTCTCTCTGGAAGATGTTTCTTACTATCCATATAATATAACATAACTAGTTGGGTACTTGACTGTTCAAGCACTTATGACCCCTACGCCTAGTTTCCACGCGTACCCCGGTTTTACATAACTGAGCGGTTATTCGGATACACTTCGGACTGTCGGGTCCGGAGGCTGAAGCGAAAAGGTCCGCCAAGACAAATAATTTACAATCTGGCTAGGGACTACATACGTCCACTGAAGTACGTAGTCACTTGGACTGGCTAAATTCTTCTTCTATACCATCCAACAGGCTGTCTAGCCTAGAATCCTGTTGGGAATACTTTGCGGCTAATTCTACTTGGTCAAATACTAGACTTACAGGGATTTCTTTCCCATCTGGCCCTACAGGTCCGACCTCGGCCATATGGTTTGGGTCAGCCTTGGCGTATCGCGTCTTCACCGTGGCCCAGGCTTCCCTTGCACCTTGTCGGCAGGATGATACCTTCCATAATCGGAAGCGCTGCCGTGCTCCCTTGAGCATCTCCACAAGCTCCCCCATGCCTCCTGGCAGGGAAGCAGATGGCCACAAGGCCTGGGCAATACCCTGCATCACCTACCGAACTCGTTTTTGTAGTTGTGAGAGATCTTGCAGCAGATCGCCTGCGGATCCGGGCATCTCCTCTTCAGGACGGCCTGTCAGCATACCTACAGACATAATTCTGTTAACACGTTTCTTCGCCAAACTGTCCTGCAATTCGTTTAAGCACTTACCATAAATGCCGCGTCGAAGCCTCCTATTCTCCTTCACGGAGTCATCAAGCTGGGCCCAAACATCTGCTAATTCGACACCCAGGCGGATATTGGCATCTTGGAGATCGTTTTTCTCCCGCCTAACCTGTGTAAGCACACGCTCACCAGCCTTTAGCTGTCTTAAAGCGTGCGGCTCATCCTCTCGTACGATGTCCGGATTCTCTTCGGGATTGTCTATGGAATCTATTGTTAGATTAGCAAAGCATGCCGAATATTAACTGGTGTACGTACTTACATTCTCTTTTGAGACAAATATTACCAGATGAGTCCTTCTGGGATTCCTCTATTTTGGCAACCGCGGCCCTTAGCTGGGCCTTGCATTCCTCTAGCTCTTGAAATAAAAGGGTATTCTTCTCTACAAGAACCTATGCATACAGTGATCCTTAAATCAGTTGTGCAAATTGTTTCAAGTCTCAGGGGCTACTGATATACATACTTATCAAATTTACTTACCCGTATATCCTTTACATACTGGCCCATGGCTCTGGCGAGTCCGTCTTGAGAAGTTCGGATGTACGTGTCTCCTGAGATGAAGCCATTAAATGCCTCTTCAGAGAAACTATCGTTGTGGAGTACGACCCGTCGTCGCCGGTGATTCATGGCGCTCTCCACTTCGGAGTTCGTAGAGAAGATTCTATCTGCATCCTCTGTAGGAGGATAGTTCGGCGTTGTCCCCACATTAGCCTCCACCCTTGAGGCCGGTTCTGGAATCCGGCTGGCGGAGGCGTGGCCGGCAGGGTCTCTGGATATAGTCCGGCGACTACTCTTTCTGCCAGGACACAATGGACGCCGTTACATTTCAAAGACGATAATCACAGAGCAAGTTTTAAATTATACCTCTGCAATGGCGTCTCAACCCTAACCGCTTTCCTCTTAAGCCTGCCCGGCTTGGGTGCCCTTTGCTGATGAGCCCTCGTAGGCTCGGCACGGCGCTCTGGTAGCCGTTTCTGCAAAGCACAATATATGAGCATGGGGTAAGGCATAAGGAATGAATCCTATTCAGAAGTTAGGATTTCTGTTTTACTTACATTTGACACAGGGAGCAGACCAGGATAGTCGGCAATGATGGCCACCAAGGTGTCGTCACGGCTCGCCTGGTAAAATGTCCCGTCGATACACAAATATGTCCTGATCTTCTTCAAGTTCGAGGTCGAGGGCCCGGTCAGGGTCCTCTGGCTGTGGAGAGGGGCTGTGAATCTCCCTTATGACCTTTTTCAGTTCCTACTAGGAATTGGCAGGGTAAGTATTTATGATGAAGAATGCGGGAATGAATGGAGTTGAGTAAAGGATAGCATCTCACCCAGCTTGGGGGCTTGTACATAGAAAATCCGTCCCGTGGTTTAATACGGAGGAACTCCTCTTCTTCTCCCTTGTATAAGTCTATATTTTTGCCAGAGCATCGGCGGAGTCCGGACCTTTACGACCGCAGCGGGTAGCATTGTCTTCTCTGTTGAAGTGCCACATGGGTTTCCCCCGATATTGAAGTGGCTGCACCCCCTGCATTATGCATACTGACATAACTTCGATTATTGTCAATCCTGATTTGGCCAGCGTTTTTATCCTGCCCATCAGGTAAAGGACTTCTCTATTATCTTCCTCCTGGGGGCTCCGGGGGCGCCAGCTTTGGCGTTTCTTCAGCGGAGCATTACTGAACTCAGGAAGGCCCGTCCGAATTGGGTCCGGAAGGGGAACGTCCTCCACATAAAACCACACCAAGGGCCAGTCTTTGGATGCCTTCTTTGGAGTGCCGGACAAGTATCCAGTCTCGGCGACACGCCATATTTTGGCTCCGCCCACTTGATATATTGATCCCTCTTGATTACGGGGGACGAGGCAGAATAGCCCCTTCCATAGCTCGAAATGAGCCTCACAGCCCAGAAAAAGCTCGCAAAAGGCGACATAACCAGCGATGTGCAATACGGAGGCAGGGGTAAAATTATGCAGCTGGAGGCCATAGAACTCTAGGAGCCCGTGGAGGAATGGGTGGATTGGAAACCCGAGTCCCCTCAGCAAATAAGGGACAAGGCATACCCGCTCCCCCTGAGATGGGTTGGGAAAACTCTCTGCTTGCTCCCTGCCATTATAGGTGGCTAGTCCGGCTCGGACGGGGACCATGTATGCAGGTGGAAGAAACCACTGGGTCTGCAACTCTACTAATCGGCTATGGGGAATAGAACACTTCTCCCAATCACCTGGCTTAGTGCTACGGGAGCAAGAGGAGGAGCTGCGACGGCCGGCCATGATTGGATGGTTTCTTCTGGGCACGCTCTGATGAGATGCTTGCTGAGGGATGGATGGTGTGATTTGGACCTGAGGATCCCCGTCCCTTTAAATAGATGATTTACTTACATAGTCAGGGTGGCAAATGTAAGAATGCCCCGACTTCTCGTATTCACTCGACACGTGGAGATAACCATTATTGAAGCACAGAAGCCGAGGAGTACAATGTTAATGGGAAGCCGGACACTACTCGCTACGACAGGTACTCTGGATTCAGAGAAGAACCCGCCTTGCAATGCCAAAGACATTTTTTGCACGAGGACTCATCGTCATTGAAGCCTGGTTCGAGGGCTACTGAGGGAGTCCGGGATTAGTGGGTCCTCGGACAGCCGGACTATATACTTTGGCCGGACTGTTGGAGTATGAAGATACAAGATTGAAGACTCCGTCCCGTGTCCGGATGGGACTCTCCTTGGCGTGGAAGGCAAGCTTGGCAATTCGGATATGTAGATATCCTTCTCTGTAACCGACTTTGTGCAACCCTAGCTCCCTCCAGTGTCTATATAAACCGGAGGGTTTAGTCCGTAGGACACGAACAATCATAATCATAGGCTAGATTCTAGGGTTAGCCTCTACGATCTCGTGGTATATCAACTCTTGTAATACTCATATCATCAACATCAATCAAGTAGGAAGTAGGGTATTACCTCCATTGAGAGGTCCCGAACCTGGGTAAACATCGTGTCCCCAGCCTCATGTTACCATTAGCCTTAGACGCACAGTTCGGGACCCCCTACCCGAGATTCGCCGGTTTTGACACCGACAGGGGACACGATGTTTACCCAGGTTCGGGCCCTCTTTATGGAGGTAATACCTTACTTCCTGCTTGATTGATCTTGATGATATGAGTATTACAAGAGTTGATCTACCATGATATTGTAGAGGCTAACTCTAGAAGCTAGCCTATGATTATGATTGATTGTCGTCCTATAGACTAAACCCTCCGGTTTATATAGGCACCGGAGGGGGCTAGGGTTACACAGAGTCAGTTACAGAGAAAGGAATCTACATATAGGAATCGCCAAGCTTGCCTTCCAAGCAAAGGAGAGTCCCATCCGGACACGGGACGAAGTCTTCTATCTTGTATCTTTATAGCCAAACAGTCCGACACATGCATATAGTCTGGCTGTCCGAGGACCCCTTAATCCAGGACTCCCTCAGTCATTGACCACATTGACCATGCCGCACCGAGAGCACCAAGGTGGTGGACGACGGCGAGGCCTAGGAAGGGGATGACACGGAGCCGGGGAAGATGCGGCAGTTGATTGTTGGGGAATGCAGTAATTTCAAAAATATTCCTACGATCACGCAAGATCTATCTAGGTGATGCATATCAACGAGGGGAGTGTGTGTCCACGTACCCTCAGAGACCGAAAGCGGAAGCGTTAAGTAACGTGGTTGATGTAGTCGAGCTTCTTCATGATTCAACCGATCAAGTACCGAACGCACGACAACTCCGCGATCTACACATGTTCAGCTCAGTGTTGTCCCTCGAACTCTAGATCCAGCTGAGGCCGAGGGAGAGTTCCCTCAACACGACAGCGTGGTGACGGGGATGATGAAGTTACTGACATAGGGCTTCGCCTAAGCACTATGACTATATGACCGAGGTGGAAAACTATGGAGGGGGGCACCGCACACGGCTAAAGATTAACTTTTGTGTCTATGGGGTGCCCCCTTTCCCCATATATAAAGGAGGGAGGGAGGAGGAGGCCGGCAAAGAGTGGCACACCCAAGGGGGGAGTCCTACTCCAAGTAGGAATTGCCCCCCCCCCTCTTTCCTATTCCCACAAGGAGAAGGGGGGAAGGAGGAGGAGGAGGAGAGAAGGAAGGAGGGGGGCGCCGCCCCCTCCACTTGTCCAATTCCGACTAGGGAAAGGGGGGCGCACACCACCTCTTGGCCGACCCTCTGTCTTCTCCACTCAGGCCCATGAGGCCCAATAGCTTCCCGGGGGAGGGGGTGTGGTAACCCCCGGTACTCCGGTTTTATCCGAAACTTTCACGGAACACTTCCAGTGTCCGAACATACACGTCCAATATATCAATCTTTATGTCTGACCATTTCAAGACTCCTCGTCATGTCGTGATCACATCTGGAACTCCGGGCAACCTTTGGTACATCAAATCAAATAAACTCATAATACAAATCGTCATCGAACATTAAGCGTGCGGACCCTATGGGTTCGAGAACTATGTAGACATGACCGAGACACGTCTCCGGTCAATAACCAATAGTGGAACCTGGATCCTCATATTGGTTCCTACATATTCTATGAAGATCTTTATCGGTCAAACCGCATAACAACATACGTTGTTCCCTTTGTCATCGGTATGTTACTTGCCCGAGATTCGATCATCGATATGATCATACCTAGTTCAATCTCTTTACATGCAAGTCTCTTTACTCGTTCTGTAATACTTCATCCTGCAACTAACTCATTATTACAATGCTTGCAAGGCTTATAGTGATGAGCATCACTAAGAGGGCCCAGAGATACCTCTCCGAAACACGGAGTGACAAATCCTAATATCGATCTATGCCAACCCAACAAACACCTTTAGAGACACCTGTAGAGCACCTTTATAATCACCCTTTTACGTTGTGACGTTTGGTAGCACACAAAGTGTTCCTCCGGTATTCGGGAGTTTCATAATCTCATAGTCTGAGTAACTTTTATAAGTCATGAAGAAAGCAGTAGCAATGAAACTGTAATGATCATAATGCTAAGCTAACGGATGGGTCATGTCCATGACATCATTCTCCTAATGATGTGATCCCATTCATCAAATGACAACACATGTCTATGGTTAGGAAACATAACCATCTTTGATTAACAAGCTAGTCTAGTAGAGGCATACTAGGGACAATATGTTTTGTCTATGTATTCACACATGTACTAAGTTTCCGGTTAATACAATTCTAGCATGAATAATAAACATTTATCATGAAATAAGGAAATAAATAATAACTTTATTATTGCCTCTAGGGCATATTTCCTTCAGTCTCCCACTTGCACTAGCGTCAAAAATCTAGATTACATAGTAATGATTCTAACACACATGGAGCTTTGGTGCTGATCATGTTTTGCTCGTGGAAGAGGCTTAGTCAACGGGTCTACAAAATTCAGATCTGTATGTATCTTGCAAATCTTTATGTCCCCCTCTGATACTTGATGACGAATCGAATTGAAGCGTATCTTGATGTGCTTGGTTCTCTTGTGAAATCTGGATTACTTTGCCAAGGCAATTGCACCAGTATTGTCACAAAAGATTTTCATTGCAGCCGATGCACTAGGTATGACACCTAGATCGGATATGAACTCCTTCATCCAAACTCCTTCATTTGCTGCTTCCAAAGCAGCAACGTACTCCACTTCACACGTAGATCCCGCTAGGATGCTCTGCTTGGAACTGCACCAACTGAAAGCTCCTCCATTCAATAAAAATACGTATCCGATTTGCGACTTAGAGTCATCCGGATCAGTGTCAAAGCTTGCATCGACGTAACCATTTACGACGAGCTCTTTTTCACCTCCATAAAGGAGAAACATATCCTTAGTCCTTTTCAGGTATTTCAGGATGTTCTTGACCGCTGTCCAGTGTTCCACTCCGGGATTACTTTGGTACCTCCCTACTATGCTTATAGCAAGGCACACATCAGGTCTGGTACACAACATTGCATACATGATAGATCCTATGGCTGAAGCCTAGGGAATGACTTCCATTTTCTCCCTATCTTCTCCAGTGGTCGGGCATTGAGTCTGACTCAACTTCACATGTTGTAATACATGCAAGAACCCTTTCTTTGAGTGAAACATTTTGAACTTCTTCAAAACTTTATCAAGGTATGTGCTTTGTGAAAGTCCAATTAAGCGTCTTGATCTATGTTTATAGATCTTGATGCCCAATATGTAAGCAACTTCATCGAGGTCTTTCACAGGAAAACTCTTATTCAGGCATCCCTTTATGCTATCCAGAAATTCGATATCATTTCCAATCAACAATATGCCATCCACATATAATATCAGAAATGCTATAGAGCTCCCACTCACCTTCTTATAAATACAAGATTCTCCAAAAGTTTGTATAAAACCATATGCTTTGATCGCATTATCAAAGCGTTTATTCCAACTCCGAGAGGCTTGCACCACTCCATAAATGGATTGCTGGAGCTTACACACTTTGTTAGCACCATTTGGATTGACAAAACCTTCTAGTTGCATCATATACAACTCTTCTTCGAGAAATCCATTCAGCAATGCCGTTTTGACATCCATTTGCCAAATTTCATAATCATAAAATGCAGCAATTGCGAACATGATTCGGACAGACTTAAGCATCGCTACGGGTGAGAAAATCTCATCGTAGTCAACTCCTTGAACTTGTCGAAAACCTTTCGCAACAAGTTGAGCTTTGTAAACAGTAACATTACAGTCTGCGTCAGTCTTCTTCTTAAAGATCCATTTATTCTCTTTGGCTTGCCGATCATCGGGAAAGTCCACCAAAGTCCATACTTTGTTCTCATACATGGATCCCATCTCAGATTTCATGGCCTCAAGCCATTTCATGGAATCTGGGCTCATCATCGCTTCCTCATAGTTCGTAGGTTCATCATGGTCTAGTAACATGACTTCCAGAACAGGATTACCATACCACTCTGGTGCGCATCTTACCCTGGAAAACCTACGAGGTTCGGTAGTAACTTGATCTGAAGCTTCATGATCATCATCATTAGCCTCACTAATTGGTGTAGGAATCACGGGAACTGATTTCTGTGATGAACTACTTTCCAATAAGGGAGAAGGTACAATTACCTCATCAAGTTCTACTTTCCTCCCACTCACTTCTTTCGAGAGAAACTCCTTCTCTAGAAAGGATCCATTCTTAGCAACAAAGACTTTGCCTTAGGATGTATGATAGAAGGTGTACCCAACAGTTTCCTTTGGGTATCCTCTGAAGACGCACTTCTCCGATTTGGGTTCAAGCTTATCTGGTTGAAGCTTTTTCACATAAGCATCGCATCCCCAAACTTTAAGAAATGACAACTTTGGTTTCTTGCCAAACCACAATTCATAAGGCATCATCTCAACGGATTTTGAAGGTGCTCTATTTAAAGTGAATGCAGCCGTCTCTAAAGCATAACCACAAAATGATAGCGGTAAATCAGTAAGAGACATCATAGATCGCATCATATCCAATAAAGTACGGTTACGACATTCAGACACACCATTTCGCTGTGGTGTTCCAGGTGGCGTTAGTTGTGAAACTATCCCATGTTGTTTCAAATGCAGACCAAACTCATAACTCAAATATTCTCATCCATGATTAGATCGTAGAAACTTTATTTTCTTGTTATGATGATTTTCCACATCACTCTGAAATTCCTTGGACTTTTTAAATGTTTCAGACTTATGATTCATTAAGTAGATATAACCATATCTGCTCAAATCATGTGTGAAGGTAAGAAAATAACGATACCCGCTGTTGGGGATATAACTATTGGGTATGACCCGCCCAGGAGGGCCGGGTTATACCTATGATGATTCTCCAGCCCAAGACGATGCTTGAAGATGGCGGTTCAGTTGAGGGCCCAAAGCCCAAAGGCGACTTAAGGCCCGTAGAGATAAACCGCCATATGTATATAACATGTATTTTAAGGGAGGAATAGAGAGAGACCGAGCCAGACATTGTTTATGAGCCGGCCGGGACTCTGTGAGCAGCTGGGCGTCGACCTCTGTATATAAAGGGACGACCTGGCGGCAGTTCATGACAAGTAACCACAGATCAAGAACTAGGTCAAGCAGAATCGCTCCTTGGTAATTGAGACATAAGCAATACCACCCAAAACTGGATTGTAGGCTTTTACCTTCACCGCAAGGGGCCGAACCAGTATAAACCCCGTGTCCTTTGTCCTGTTTAACCCCTTTAAGCTTCCTAGTTGCGATGGCTCCATGACTAAGTCCTTTCACTAGGACATGTGACGTGACAATTCCACGACAGTTGGCGCCCACCGTGGGGCTAACACATGGTGGATTTGTGTTCTTAAAGGGCAGCTTCGAAGGGCTCAAAGGATACAATGTGGGCCAGATGACCAAGAGTCGCCGCGGCAAGCTCTACATCGACGACACATGCTGGGGCCCCAATGCCGGCTCAATTGAGTACGGGTACCGGGTCCCCTTCGACGAAATCCACATCTTCATTGTCCAGATCGGCGAGCCGGGCCCTGAGTCGGACATCTGCACCGACATTGTCGAGACGGCTCAATGTGCGAGACCCACCCTAGCTCAGCCTGTTGTGAGGCGTGCCTTCGTGGGATGCATCCATGGAGGGGGACTTTCTGAAGGATCCATGTCTGGCGGTGAGACGGCCATCTACTCGGATGGTGAGTCGTCCACAGGTGAGACGGATTCGTTGTATCAACTACAAGATGGCGGGCTTGGGGGCTGTTCCGATGGTAGCAGTATTCCGGACCCCTTCGAGCCACCGAGCAGAGTCGGAATCTTTATGGCTGGTACCCATCCTGGGTTAAATTCTTCAACTGCAGCAGAAATGACTTATGGGTCAGCAGCAGTGACAAAAGCCAGGGCAGGAGGCCCTGTGCGCTCGCTGGCTCAAGTTTTGATGTCTCTGATAGATAAATTGAGGACTCTGTTAACAGCCGTGGTTAATCCAGCGGATCAAGCTCAACATGATGCCGAGGTGGCACAGCTACGTGAGGAGATAACACAAGTTAAAGAAGACCTAGCGGCAGAGGACGTCAGGATAACCGCAGAGCGAGCGGCTCTGGATACTCGGGCCCAGCAGATTCAGGCGCAAGCCTTTCAGCTTGCGCTGGATCAGAACGGATTGAATGCGGTCATGAGGAGGAGGCACCAGTCCCGTCTACCAATGGTGTATGATCCTAGAAACCTTTTTTGAACGCCTGGTGCAGGGCCCAGTAACCCGCCAGAGGCAAACTGGACTATGGCACCTAGGGCAGGGACGCCAGTTCAGCCACGGGTGATGGAACCCCCACGACACGTACCAACACCTCCGGGTCACTATTCTAATCCGCTGGAGAACATGATCATCGCGGCAACACGATTGGCAGCTCTCCCGGTTGATGGCGACTCTCCGACAGCGGTTGAAACGTGAAGGGTCAGAGAACTTCTTCAGACGGCCTTAGCATAGCAGGAGGCTTATTCATACACTAGAGACAGGATTCATTCAACTCCATGTGCAAGCCGGAGCAGGAGCTATAGCAGGCATATAGACTCACCGGATGTTTCAAGCAATGCCCAGCGTCGTGATCAACCGCGCGGGCATGACCCAACATGGGGTGGAGTTCCCAACATGCGTGATCAGGACAGAGTGCGTCAGCAAATTGAGCAGGCGGCTCACCTAGCAGCTCAACAGGCGGGTGAGATGGCTGCTCAGCAGGCGGCTTACCAGCCCCTTCCGATTTATCTGACGACTTCAATTGAGGTAGGCTTGACCACTAGGGCCGGGGGTGTACCTTGTTTAGTACCGGCTCTACGTAACGAGCGTTTGCCCAAGGATTTCAAGGGACCTCGAAAGGTGCCTAATTACACAGCCAACTTACAACCTGGGGCATGGATTGAAAGTTACGAGATGGCTATGGAGCTACTGGAAGTCAGTGACGCTGCAATGGCCAAGTATTTCACCATGATGCTAGATGGAACAACCCATAATTGGTTGAAGGGGCTGCCACCTAATTCCATTGGTTCATGGGCAGAATTGAAGGAGCGGTTCGTTCAGAACTTTAAGGATACGTGCAAGCAGCCCATGTCGATTCTGGACATGACTAATTGCAGGCAAGAGGAAGGTGAGTCCACGACCCATTGGGTGTGCCGGGTCAAGGCCATAATACATTCTTCTGATAAGATGGACGCCGGCTTTGTTGTCTTAATGTTCGAGAAAAATTGCCATTTTGAGCCTCTGAAACAGAAGTTGCGGCGGCTCAAGCACGATTGTAATGACATGGGCCAGCTGATGGCGGCTCTAGTCAAATATGCCGACTCTGATAGTAACCAGGACCCTGAGTCTGACGATGAGAAGGCAGAGAAGGGAAAGAAGAACGGCAACACGAAGGGCTCGCAGCATAACCCGGCGAGTCAAGGGGGCAATAACAAATGTAAGGATGATAGTAGCTTGGAGTTTGTGGCTAATACCAATGCGCAGGGCAACAATCAACGACGAAAGGGGAGGTCGCCTCCTCGGTCCGGCGGGTCAGGTCCCCCTGTTGAGCAGTTGTTAAATGAGCCCTGTCCGAAGCACGACACTCGAGAGAAGCCAGCCACTCATCTGTGGAAGGATTGTACAATCATGATGGCTTTCAAGAATTCTAACATATTTGATGGCAACCATGGGCCGGGCAGCGGCTCAGGTGGCGGCGGTTTTCATGGTCCGAGTCATGGAAGTGGCGGTTCTAGTTATGGTTTTCAGGGCCACCAGAATAATCAAGGAGGTTTTAATCAAGGTAGCCAAGGTGGTTATAATCAACAATCTGGCCAAGGGGGTCAGCAACAGCAGCAGTCTGGGTATTAGAGTCATCCAAAACAGTTGAATAGTGGGCAGTATCACGTCTTCACCACAAGTTTATGCAAATGGGACAAGAAGCTTCACAAGATGGCAGTGAATGCTGTTGAGCCAGCAATTCCCCAGTACTTGCGATGGTCTAAGCAACCCATTATGTGGAGTCGGGCGGATCACCCGCCCCGGGTTGACACCCCGGGTCACTTGGCTTTGGTGGTGGCACCTCAAGTTGGGGGGTACAAGTTTACTAAGGTACTCATGGATGGAGGCATAAACATCAATATCCTTTATTATGAGACCTTCCATCATATGGGGTTAACTGATAAGAATCTCAAGCAGTCCAATACTATTTTTCATGGTGTGGTTCCTAGTAAGTCGGCATACCCAGTGGGCAAGATCGAGCTGGAAGTATCCTTTGGAGATGAGCACGATTCCAGGCTAAAAAGTTAACCTTTGAGGTGGTCAAAATCAGGAGTCCATATCATGCTCTATTTGGGTGGCCAGCTTACGCCAACTTCATGGCGCGACCATGTTATGTTTATCTGCAACTCAAAATGCCGGGTTACAAGCGGACCATCACGGTTCATGGAACCTAGAAAGTATCCTTGGAGTGTGAAGAAGGAGATGCGGCTGATGCTGAGTCGGTCTGTGCAGTGGAAGAGTTGAAGTTTAACAAGGATAATGTTGATCCGGCTGATATGTCGTCTTTGAAAAAACCCACTACGGAGCATGACCCGGTGATGAAGTTTAAATCGACCGACGACACAAAGCTTGTTGATTTCGTTCCTGGTGACTCATCCAAGCAGCTCACTATTAGTGCTAATCTGGATCCCAAATAGGAAAATGCGCTCATCGAGTTCATCCGTGAGAACCGGGACATCTTTGCATGGAAACCTTCTGACATGCCGGGTGTACCGAGAGAACTTGGTGAGCACACTCTCAATATTGATCCTAAGTTTAAGCCGGTCAAGCAGTTTCTTCGGCGGTTTAATGAGAAGAGGCGCAAGGCCATTGGTGAGGAGGTGGCCTGGCTCTTAGCAGCCAGGTTCATTATTGAAGTGTTTCATCCTGAGTGGTTTGCTAACCCGGTGCTAGTGCTCAGGAAGAACGGCACTTGGCGTATGTGTGTGGATTACACGGACTTAAACAAGGCTTGTCTGGCTGATCCCTTTGCTCTCCCTCATATTGATCAAATCATTGATGCTACAGCAGGGTGTGAGCGTATGAGTTTTTTGGATGCTTATTCTGGATATCATCAGATCAAGATGGTAGTTAAGGACTAGGAGAAGACAACTTTTATTACTCCCTTTGGATCCTTCTGCTATGTTTTTATGCCTTTTGGGCTCAAGAGCACCCAGGCGACTTATCAGCATTGTGTGCAGAATTGCCTTCATACTAGATTGGGCGCAATGTGCATGCTTATGTGGATGATATTGTGGTGAAGTCCAAAAAGAAGGAAACCCTGATAGATGACTTAAGGGAGACCTTTGATAATCTCCAGGTCTACAATATGATGTTTAACCCGGTGAAGTGTGTCTTTGTTGTGCCAGCAGGCAAGCTCTTGGGATTTCTGGTTTCTAACACATGCATTGAGGCTAACGAGGAGAAGATCAAGGCTATTACCGCTTTGGCCAAACCCAAGTGTATCAATGATGTTCAGTGTTTGGTGTGTCGTATTGCTGCTTTAAGCTGGTTCATAAGCCGGTTAGGTGAGAAGGCCATACCGCTGTATTAGATGATGAAAAAGACAGACGACTTTGTCTGGAGTGATGCTGCTAACACTATCTTTGAGGATTTTAAGAGACAGCTATCTGAGCCGCCGGTCCTTGTTTCTCCCATTTATAAGGAGCCCTTGTTGTTATATGTGGCTGCTAACACACGTGCTATCAATGTGGCCATTGTGGCGGAGCGCAAGGAGGCTGGTAAGGAGTATCCGGTTCAACGACTGGTTTACTACATCAGTGAAGTGCTTATTGAGTCTAAACAGAGGTATCCACATTGGCAGAAGCTTGTTTATGGGGTGTTCATGGCGATCCGGAAGCTTAAACGATATTTTCTGGGTCATCCCATCACTGTGGTCAGTTCCGCTCCTTTAGGGGATATCATCCAAAACAGAGAGGCCACAGGACGAGTTGCCAAGTCGGCTATTGAGCTGGGGCCTCATGGTTTAAAGTACATACCACACACTGCTATCAAATCTCAAACACTGGTGGATTTCATCAACGATTGGACGGAGCTGCAAATGCCTGAAGAAAAGCCAGACAACACATACTGGAATATTCACTTTGACGGGTCCAGGCAATTGGAAGGCTTGGGGGCTAGAGTTGTTTTAGCTTCCCCTCGAGGTGACAAATTTTGTTATGTGCTAAGATTGATGTTTCCCTATACTAACAATGTAGCTGAGTACGAGGCCTTGCTCCATGGTCTTCGGATGGCTAAGGATATGAGGTTAAGCCAGGTAAGGTGCTTCGGTGACTCAGATTTGGTAGCTCAACAAGTCTCAGGCAAGTGGGATTCCAAGGATCCTCTCATGGCGGCTTATCACCGTGAAGTTGATGCTGTTGCTGGACACTTCAAGGGCTATCAAGTGGAGCACATTGATCGCAGGAAGAATGAGGCAGCTAATGCTTTAAGCCGGCTGGGATCTCAGCGTAAACCGGTACCTCCGAACACTTTCTTGGATATTCGGCATAATCCTTCTGTTAAATTACCTATAGAGGAAGACCTGACTGTCTCTAACCCGAAAGGACAGTTGGTGGCGGCTCTTCATGTCATCCCAGATTGGACAGTGCCATATTTGGCTTACATGACCCAGGGTGAGTTTCCTGAGGATGAAACCTTGGCTAGGCATATAACCCGACGGTCTAAATCAATGACGATGCCAATGGCGAGTTGCATCATCGTAGTGTCACTGGGGCGTTTCAGCATTTTGTCTCTCCTGAGGAAGGTCAAGAGATTCTTCGTGAGATTCATGAAGGAGATTGTGGCCACCATGCTGGTTCAAAGTCCCTTGTGACCAAAGCTTTCCTTCATGGATTTTATTGGCTGACGGCTCATGCTGATGCAGAAGATCTGGTCAGTAAATGTGATGGTTGTTAGAAATTTTCACGGAGAGCTCATGTGCCGGCTCACGAATTAAGGATGGTTCCAATTACTTGGCCATTTGCTGTGTTGGGGCTTGACATGGTTGGGCCTTTCAAAAGATCCAAGGATAAAAAGACCCACCTCTTGGTGGCGGTTGATAAATTCACAAAGTGGGTGGAAGCAGAGCCGGTCAGTAAGTGTGACGCGGCAACGGCGGTTCAATTCATGAAAATCCACTTTGGTTTCCCCCACAGTATCATAACTGATAATGGCACTAACTTTTCCAAGGGGGCTATGGAGGAGTTTTGTCAACGTGAGCATATCTGGCTTGATGTCTCATCATTAGCTCACCCCCAATCCAATGGTCAAGCAGAAAGAGCCAATCAGGAGATTTTGAAAGGTATCAAGCCCCGGCTTCTGGTTCCTTTGCAATGGACGTCGGATTGTTGGGTGGAGGAGTTACCATCAGTGTTATGGAGTATCAATACTACCCCCAATAGATCTACGGGTTACACCCCTTTCTTCATGGTTTATGGAGCAGAGGCGGTTCTTCCTAGTGACATCCGTCATGACTCGCCCCACGTTGCGGCTTACTTGAAGCTGATAATGAACAAGCATGTCAGGAGGCACTTGATCTGTTAGATGAGAAGCATGACTTGGCAGTAGCCCGTGCGGCGATTTACCAACAGGACCTGCGCTGTTATCACATCCGCCGGGTTAAGTCTAGAACCTTTCAAGAAGGTGATTTGGTGCTCCGGCTCATCCAAGATCAAACTGATGCACACAAGTTATCCCCACCTTGGGAAGGGCCCTTTGTGGTCAGCAAGAACTTGAACAACGGGTCATACTACTTTATTGATGTTCGAGAGCACAAAGACTCACGTAAGTCGGAGGAAGAGACCCGCCGACCGTGGAATATCGCTCATCTTTGGCCTTACTACACTTGAGCCACCGGCTCTCGTGATGTACATATTTTGACGATGTATATATTATGATAAGTAATAAAGTAGGACCTCTTTCCTTTTCATCTTCAATAATCATATGTCTTCATTATAATTTCAAATGATCAATTGGGGGCTGATCGTATTCGAATCTAGCTTAACCCTCTTGATCCGTCTTATGATCGTATTTGAATCTAGCCGTTAAACTTTATGGTCACTAGGGGGCTTCATGTTCAAACATAGGTCGTATTCGAACCAAAGAGAACATAGCTATCGGTACCCGCTTGATCAGTGCAATGTCAAACCCAAAAGGGGGCTTCTTGATCATATTTGAATCATAGCTTAACCCCTTTCTGGGTTCGACTTTGATCGTATTCGAATCAGAGTCGTTAAAAAACTCTCAAGGTCATTTGGGGGCTTCCTGTTCAAACATAGGTGGTATTCGAACCAAAGAGAACATAGTTGTTAGTACCCTCTTGATCGACGCAACGCCAAAACCACTGGGGGCTACATGATCGTATTCGAATCCTAGCATAACCCCTTTGGTCTGGTTTACTGGTTTTATTCGAACCGAAAGCCTCATTTTGTTTTATTTCTTGGACTTAAGTATATATTCTGCGTTTATCTTGAGACCTTTTTTGTATTCATGTTTAAGGCATATGTATGAGGTTTCTGTTTAACCCGGCTTGACTTTGAATGATAAGTCGCTAGGCATATGACAAACATCAAACAAATGGAAGTTATAAGATTGGGTTATCACCCTTACTGCACAGGTCATCTCAACCGGTAGTATAAATTTGACATCTCAGGTATGATATTGTTATTAGAGTTATGTTTTAGCTCTAATTCATATCAGGTTTATTTATAACTCCTATTTCACATCAGTAATTATATGTTGGATATTTATGACCCGCCCTGCGGTAAACCGCCGAGGGTTCTTGTGATCTATCTCTGTGTGCAGGATATTTAAAGAACTTTCTTTTGCATAAAGGGGGCGAGTATAAGATGGCGGCTTCACAATGTTGAGCACCAAAAATGTGCACAATGGCACGACAAGCAAAGTCATTTCTACTCTATTACATGACTTCCTGAGTTCAAATGATTAAATTGTTTTTCAGCAGGCTATAAATATGAGCTGCCCGACCAAGTTAATTCTCTGGTTGACCTGACGCCTCCGGTTCAACCCTCTCCGCTCCTTCGACCTGTTCCTTGTCCTGGAAGATTGATGATGACCAGTCAATGCCATTCAAATTCAGCTTCATCATCAATTAATCTGGTCAGGTTAACTTTAGGGGCGAACGTATGCTTACGGATTGGTGGGATCAGGCTTGTCACTTTATAATGTGGTGTTGGTATCCTCTAATTCTCTGCATCATAACCCAGCTGGTACCTGGTGAGATCTGCTTCATCAGCAATCAGAGTGGCCACAGGGCGTATTTCCTTCACGCACGCAGTAGAGTCCTCTTGTTCAAATGAAGTGCCATCCTCCTTAAGGCTTGGATACCCAAAGTCGATGTGTGCCAGGTCTAATTCCAGTAGCCACGCCTTGGCCCGGCTTAAGGCAGCCACGGCTTTGGCTCTTGTAGACGATCGCCTTAATTCATTGAGACACTGAGGCAGCACCAAAAGCTTCCTTAGTACATCCGCCGGGAGTGTGGGGACTTCGTTTGACATGGCAACTGTGGCTAAGGCATGCTGAGATCCAGTGTACAGTTGCTCCATGAGTGTGTAAACCGCCTTCAATTTAACCAGCATGTCCTGATTGAGATTTGTGATCTTGGGACCTGTATAACAATATCCGGTGAGTTAAAGACAATTCATATGATCATTAGAAAATTCAATATTTGACACTTGCAGGGCGACTTACCAAAGATTGCTAAGACCATCTGAGATACATGGCGTTTTAAACCAGACAGTTCAGTGGCCGCCTCTTCAAGAGCCGCCTCTGCTTTCTCAGCTCGACGGGTCAAGGCGATCTTTTCTTCAGCCCAGGCCTTTTTGTATGTTTCAAAGTCTGTCTTTAGTTTCTCCTGTTCAGACACACTGAATTCAAACTTTGAATTGTCTCTTTGGGTTTCAGTCTCCCGTGCCTCCAGGCGGCTCTTCAAGTCGGACACTTCTGATTGAAGTTGAGTGGTGGCAACCTGTATAATTACCGGGTGAAAATCATGAACATTACTAGACAATATTAAAAGTCCCAAGCCTTTTTCCAAGCAATAACACTTGGCACTTGGGGGCTAATGTCTACCGCATAATTCTATCTAAGTGGCGGTTCATGAGAGTAAGTACCAAGCACTTTGCAAGCAAGTGTACTTGGCACTTGGGAGCTAATGTCTACCGCAGAATTCTATCTAAGTGGCGGTTCATGAGAGTAAGTACCAAGCACTTTGCAAGCAAGAGTACTTTGCACTTGGGGGCTAATGTCTACCGAAAGATTTTTTTCAAGTGGCGGCTTATGAGAATAAAGTCCCAAGCACTTTGCAAGCAAGAGTACTTGGCACTTGGGGGCTAATGCATATTGCAGTTAAATCTACACAAGTACTACACAAGCATGTGAAGGACCAGATCATTCATTTTGATTAAGCCGGCCCTTGGGGGCTATGGATTAAGCCGGACTTTTATAGGTTAGACCAAAGGATATTACTAAGGCTTATATGTTTGCTCTAAGTCTACAACATATTCATCATAAGCAATAAACTTGGGGGCTGGCGTAGTAAGGATAATTCAATATAGAGAAGAGAGTATACCTCGAATTTCTGATGCATCTGTTTCACCATATCAATTTCAAGATCACGACTGCTGTTCACTTGGCTGAGATAACCATAGAAAACTTCACCAAGGCTCAACTGGGAATAGTCAGCTATGGCAAATCTGACCTTGCGCTCTTCCTTGGTAGATCACTTGGCTAGCACAACAGGTCTTCTCGACTCAGTAGAGCCGATCTTGATGATTTCCACTTCAACATCATTAGGGTTGGCTGTCTTGGTCGGACTGGAAGCTTCAGGATTTGAGCTGGTGGCGGTTTTATCGGTTGGTGGATCAGCAGTTGTTGGTGGAATATCATGAGCCGGTTCAGTTGGCGACTCAGGGACAAAGGCTTCAGGAGCTACAGGCTGAAGCTCCGGCTCACGGACGACTGACTCTTCGAGCGACTTATTTTTCTTGATCCGTTTGCTGGGCTTGGCCTTTCCACTCCATAAAGTTAAAGAGGTTAGTACAAATATGAAGGTTGGCAATGAATACAGGATAAGCAAGTCATTATTACCCTGTGAGCGGTTTTAAAAGCCGGCATGTTTGATTGAATTGAATCACCGGAAGAATGTGAGAATTCCTGATAGTTTGAATTAGAAGAATTGAGCGGTTGACGAATAAGACCCACCAAAGGATACAAAGAATTTAAATTGGAAGTAACCTCATTCCGGCGTTTTAGTGGCGTGTTGGGCAAGCCTAAGGAGAGTTCCATATCCTTGCTGGTCTGGGTCTGCCTCCGGCTTTCATAAATCTGTCACTTCAAAAGGAAGTCAGGGTCCTGGTAAGCTAAGGGGTGTGAAAATCTGGCTTTCCGGGTTACTCTTCGGATTTTTTGTTGTGGCAAAGGCTCTGAGTCGGAGGAAATAATAGTTACCTCGTCAGCTCCTCTCTGACTCGTTCCCGTGTCACCTTGATGATAATAAGTATCAATAAGATGGTTAAAAACGAACCAAGGGAGTCAAGGATTACCTCTGACTCAGAAGAGTCGTCCAGCTAAAGCAAGTCGGATGCACTGGGCTTCTCTCCTCTTTTCTGAGCAGCGGCCTTCCTCATGGCTTTCTTGGCTTTTCTGGCTCTCTTTGCAGCCTCATGATCATATTTCTTTTTCGAGAATTTGTCGTCAGCCTGTGAAAGTCAGTAAAAGTTTGAGTTATTATGAAACATAAAATGTAAAAGTAAAATAATTGGTTCTGGCGGCTTACCACTGGAGTCGGGTTAGCCCTGCAGAAAGGGCTCAGGCCCACTTTGCTGCAGTCGTCCAGGCTCTCATTAAGAATTGACTTTGTCATGTCATCAACAACATCGTCAGGTAAGTCATCAGGGTTGTGGCGCAGAGGATCATTTGCATCGCCTGTGTAATCGCACATTAACCCAGAGCGACAGCTCAATGGGATGATCCGCCATGCAACCCAGCACCGGACCAGATCAATGCCATTTAAACCATTCCCCGGCAGAGCTTTAATTTTTGCAAGAGTGGGGGCGAGCATCTGGCATTTAGTGGCTGTTATTTTATCAAGAAGCTGATGATTGGAGTCAAGACACAGAGCACGGAAGCCAGGCAGTGGGTTCTCGTCGGCCGGAGAGGTGTCTTGACAGTAGAACCAAGTCCGATTCCAGTCTTTGGGGTGACTCAGCGGTTGTGCATAAGGAAAGATTATGTCTCTCTGTCGTTGGATTGAGACCCCGCTCAGTTCCAAACTCGGTCCATTGGAGTACTCATTCTGATGGTTTAAATAAAACAGTTCTCGAAAAAGAAGTAGGTTGGGCTCTTGTCCAGGGTATACTGCAGAAAACTCTTGGAAGTTGCATATATTGGACATGGAGTTGGGTCCGATGTCTTGAGGACGGAGGTCGAAGAAGTGCACAACATCTCTAAAGAACTTTGAGACGGGTGGCGAGAAGCCCCGGTTCATGTGATCTGTGAAGACGATAACCTCACCTTCTTTGGGCTGAGGCTTTTCCTTTGTTGGATCAGGAGCATGGTACGACATGACATCTCTTTTGGGCAGATAGCCGACTTTCATAAAATCGTCAAAAGTACTATAAGTGACAATGGACTTAACCCAGTTG
Source organism: Triticum aestivum (assembly GCF_018294505.1). NCBI lineage: Eukaryota > Viridiplantae > Streptophyta > Magnoliopsida > Poales > Poaceae > Triticum > Triticum aestivum. The sequence continues at coordinate 126,128,497 of NC_057801.1, read as the reverse complement.
CATGAAGTGGTTGTATTAGGCGACATTGTGAAGGAGGAAGCCTAAACAAGAGTAAAAATGGCCGGTTCAAAATTAAGCCGGAGGAGGAAATATTACAAGTATATGTTCATATTGGCGGCTTATAAAGGGGCCTAATGGTATATGATTAGTTACGTCAGGTTATTTAAATCATCGCAAGCAATCATGTTTTAAGCAGCCATGAGTAATTGATGTTGTCTATTAAGCACTGTAATTTAAGCCAGTGGTTTGAACCGCCATGGCTAGGTGGATCCATCAAAACACAGATATTTGGCTAAGTGTCATACAAACAAGTTTCACAGACTGCAATCATTATTTTGGATTAGCGGATGCTCAAAAAAAAGGAGCTAATTTAGACCTAAAAGGCTAGCACATATGAGTTTGTGAGCTCTAATGAGGTCTCTTCATAGAAAAAGGGGATCTACTAATATCAAAAATGGAAGCAAAACAACCACCGCATGAGTTATACATTTCTTTTTGATCGAAAGAGGCTACGGTGGAGGAACTACGAAACAACTGTGATGAACTATGAAGAACATAGAAAAAAATCACAAACCCTAATGCGGATCTGAGGTGCGGAAAAGCAAAAACTTACAGCTGTAGATCTGCTGTGGAGGGTCGCCGCCATTCTCTAGATCGATTCAGGGTGATGCAGCGGCCTGGACGAGGACGATGGTGCTCTCTGCGGTGGCGGTGGAGCTCTAGTGGTAGAAGGGTGCAAGAGGTGGGAGACGATGGAAAGGGGGAGAACGAGGAAAGACTAGTCATACCTATTTATAAGGAATACTCATGAGTGGGCGCGAAAATCGAGGAGACCAAAACATGGTTATCCAGCTGATCAGACGCCTCATTTCTCGGGATCGATATTAAGATAAGGATCTGTTGAGATATGTCGGGCAAAGTGTGAATTGATGACAGGTGATGTCATGGCGGGTTATCACAGATCCAGAAGATGACGTCATGGCGGGTTATAGATTCTCGCACAATGAAGAAGCAGAGGACTTTTTCAAAGTATTGAAAATTGACATGAACAAGTTCACATCAATCTGGGGCCTAATGTTGGGGATATAACTATTGGGTATGACCCGCCCAGGAGGGCCGGGTTATATCTATGACGATTCTCTAGCCCAAGACGATGCTTGAAGATGGCGGTTCAGTTAAGGGCCCAAAGCCCAAAGGCGACTTAAGGCCCGTAGAGATAAACCGCCATATGTATATAACTTGTATTATAAGGTAGGAATAGAGAGAGACCGAGCCGGACATTGTTTATGAGTTGGCCGGGACTCTGTGAGCCACTGGGCGTCCACCTCTGTATATAAAGGGATGACCCGGTGGCGGTTCAGGAGAAGTAACCATAGATCGAGAACTAGGTTAAGCGGAATCGCTCCCTGGTAATTGAGACATAAGCAATACCACCCAAAACTGGATCGTAGGCTTTTACCTTCACCGCAAGGGGCCGAACCAGTATAAACCACGTGTCATTTGTCCTATTTAAGCCCTTTAAGCTTCCTAGTTGCGATGGCTCCACGACTAAGTCCTTTCACTAGGACATCTGACGTGACAATTCCACGACACCCGCCACGAGCCTCAACACTCATTGGACCGCATACATCGGTATGTATTATTTCCAATAAGTCAGTAGCTCGTTCCATTGTTCCGGAGAACCGAGTTTTAGTCATCTTTCCCATAAGGCATGGTTCGCAAGCACCAAGTGATTCATAATCAATTGATTCCAAAAGTCCATCAGCATGGAGTTTCTTCATGCGCTTTACACCGATATGACCCAAACAGCAGTGCCACAAATAAGTTGCACTATCATTATCAACTTTGCATCTTTTGGCTTCAATATTATGAATATGTGTATCATCACTATCGAGATTCAATAAAAATAGACAACTAATCAAGGGTGCATGACCATAAAAGATACTACTCATATAAATATAAAAACCATTATTCTCCGATTTAAATGAACAACCATATCGCATCAAACAAGATCCAGATATAATGTTCATGCTTAACACTGGCACCAAATAACATTTATTCAGGTCTGAAACTAATCCCGATGATAGATGTAGAGGTAGCGTGCCGATAGTGATCACATCAACCTTGGAACCATTTCCCACGCGCATCATCACCTCGTCCTTAGCCAATCTTCGTTTAATCCGTAGCCCATGTTTCGAGTTGCAAATATGAGCAACAGAACCAGTATCAAATACCCAGGTGCTACTGCGAGCATTAGTAAGGTATACATCAGTAACATGTATATCAAATATACCTTTCACTTTGACATCCTTCTTATCCACTAAATACTTGGGGCAGTTCCGCTTCCAGTGACCAGTCCCTTTGTAGTAGAAGCACTCAGTCTCAGGCTTAGGTCCAGACTTGGGTTTCTTCTCTTCAGCAGCAACCTTTTTGCCATTCTTCTTGAAGTCCCCCTTCTTCCCTTTACCCTTTTTCCTAAAACTAGTGGTCTTGTTGACCATCAACACTTAATGATCCTTTTTGATTTCTACCTCCACAACCTTTAGCATTGCGAAGAGCTCGGGAATAGTCTTGTTCATCCCTTGCATATTATAGTTCATCACGGAGCCTTTATAGCTTGGTGGCAGTGATTGAAGAACTCTGTGAATGACACTATCATCAGGAAGATTAACTCCCAGCTGAGTCAAGTGGTTATGGTACCCCAGACATTCTGAGTATGTGTTCACTGGTAGAACTATTCTCCTCCATTTTGCAGCTGTAGAACTTGTTGAAGACTTCATATCTATCAACTCGGGTATTTTCTTGAAATATTAACTTCAACTCTTGGAACATCTCATATGCTCCATGATGTTCAAAATATCTTTGAAGTCTCGATTCTAAGACGTAGAGCATCGCACACTAAACTATCGAGTAGTCATCAACACGCGTCTGCTAGGCATTCACAATGTGTACAGTTGCGGGCACGGGTGGTACACCTAACGGTGCTTCCAGGATGTAATTCTTCTGTGTAGAAATGAGGATAATCCTCAAGTTACAGACCCAGTCCGTGTAGTTGTTGCCATCATCTTTCAACTTAGCTTTCTCTAGGAATGCATTAAAATTCAAAGGAACGGTAGCACGGGCCATTGATCTACAATAACATAGACATGCAAAATAACTATCAAGACTAAGTTAATCATAAATTAAAGTTCAATTAATCATATTACTTAAGAACTCCCACTTAGATAGACATCCCTCTAGTCATCTAAATGATCACATGATCCATATCAACTAAACCATGTCCGATCATCACGTGAGATGGAGTAGTTTTCAATGGTGAACATCACTATGTTGATCATATCTACCATATGATTCACGCTCGACCTTCCGGTCTCCATTGTTCCGAGGCCATATCTGCATATGCTAGGCTCATCAAGTTTAACCCGAGTATTCTGCATGTGCAAAACTAGCTTGCACCTGTTGTATGTGAACGTAGAGCTTATCACACCCGATCATCATGTGGTGTCTCGGCACGAAGAATTGTAGCAACGGTGCATACTCAGGGAGAACACTTATACCTTGAAATTTAGTAAGGGGTCATCTTATAACGCTACCGCCGTACTAAGCAAAATAAGATGCATAAAAGATAAACATCACATGCAATCAAAATATGTGACATGATATGGCCGTCATCATCTTGTGCTCATGATCTCCATCACCGAAGCATCGTCATGATCCCCGTCATCACCGGGGCGACACCTTGATCTCCATCATAGCATCGTTGTTGTCTCGCCAACTATTGTTACTACGACTATCATTGTCGTTTAGTGATAAAGTAAAACAATTACATGGCGATTGCATTGCATACAATAAAGCGACAACCATATGGCTCCTGCCAGTTGCCGAAAACTTTGTTACAAAACATGATCATCTCATACAACAATTTATATTACATCATGCCTTGACTATAACACATCATAGCTAGCCCTGCAAAAACAAGTTAGACGTCCTCTACTTTGTTGTTGCAAGTTTATGTGGCTGCTACGAGCTTCTTGCAAAAACCGTTCTTGTCTACGCATGAAAACCACAACGATTTTTTGTCAAGTGTGCTATTTTAACCTTCAACAAGGACTCGGCGAAGCCACACTCGATTCAACTAAAGTTGGAGAAACAGACACCCGCCAGCCACCTATGTGCATAAGCACGTCGGTAGAACCAGTCTCATGAACGCGGTCATGTAATGTCGGTCCGGGCCGCTTCATCCAACAATACCGCTAAATCAAAGTATGACATGCTGGTAAGCAGTGTGACTATTTTCTCCCACAACTCTTTGCGTTCTAGTCATGCATATAACATCTATGCATAAACCTAGCTCGGATGCCACTGTTGGGGAACGCAGTAATTTCAAAAAAAAATCCTACGATCATGCAAGACCTGTCTAGGTGATGCATAGCAAGGAGGGGAGAGTGTGTCCACGTACCCTCGTAGACCGAAAGCGGAAGCGTTAAGTAACGCGGTTGATGTAGTCGAACGTCTTTGCGATTCAACCGATCAAGTACCGAACGCACGCCCCTCCGCGATCTGCACATGTTCAGCTCGGTGACATCCCTCAAACTCTAGATCCAGCTAAGGCCGAGGGAGACACTACAAAAAAATACACTTCCGTGATGATACGTGTTTGTCACAGTAGGTCACGTTTTTTGTCATGCATGTACATCCATGACGATTTTATGACAGAATCAGGATAGTCATACCTGTGCTGTCGTACAAGTGTTCCATGACATTACCAAAATTATCATCACGGAAGTGTCCATTTCCATGATGATAAATAGCGCGTCACAGAAGTGCTTTCGTCAAGGGTGACCGACATGTGGCATCCACCGTAACGGAACACCGTTAAGCTATCGGGTCGGGTTTTGGATCCGATAACCCGTTAACAGCCCCGACCAATGGGAAATTTCCACGTGTAAAATTCTTATTGGCCGGACGAAACACGTGTTAGCTCGTCAGTGGATAAGATAGGTGCCAATGATATGTCGACCCGTGCCATGGCCCACCACTGGCCCATTTAGCTTACAAAGCCGGCCCGTTTGACTTGGTCAAAAGTTAACGGGCTAGCCCATGAAAAGCATGTTAACGGTCTCTTTGCAAATAGCCCATTTTACGGCCTGTTAACTCACAGACCGTTAGGCCCTAAATGAAATCGGCCCAACAACGTCATGTGGGCCGTCGAATATAACACCAGCCCATTTCACTTTCCGCCCATGTATGGCCCACGATGTCTTTCGGCCCATATGAGGCCTTCGTATCTTTCGGCCCTTTACAGGCCCATGGTGACTCTAGCCCATAATGAACAATAATTTTGTTTGTACCCGTTAACGGCCTGTGATTTACATGGGCTGTTTCCAGCCCGTGTTAGCTTTCGGCCTATTGATGGCCCATACGTTCTTGGGCTCCTTTTCAGCCCTCGATTACTTCCGGCCCGTTACTGGCCTGTTCCCCTAACGGGCTAAATTCGGGCCGTGGCAAGAGTCGGACCGTTACTGTCCTGTTACCCTAATGAGCCAAATTTGGCCCATGGCAAGAGTCTACCTGTTTCTGGCCTGTTCCCCTAATGGGCCAAATTCGGCCCATGGCAAGAGTCGGCCCGTTACTGGCCTGTTACCCTAATGGGCCAAATTCGGCCCATGGCAAGAGTCGGCCCGTTTCTAGCATGTTAACCCGTTGTGCCGTTTCGAGACCATCCTATATTCTGGCCCATTAACGACCCGTTATGCCTGTGATAGAATTAAGCCTTTGCTGTCCTACGGCCTGTTAACGGCCCGTTACCGTGCTGGGCCGATACCAATTACACCCATTTATGGCCCATGTAGACCCATTTATCCGACGGCCGAGGCCGATCGATTCTAAGGCCCTGTTGGAGGCCCATTTGTCGACGGCCCATAGGAGACCCATGGATCCTATGACCCGTATATGGCACATGGTAGTTGCAGCCACTAGCAAACCAGGGAAAAAGAAGACTAGGAAATAAATAAGGCTGAAACTAACGCTAGGCTATTTAGGCGATTGCACAGATTACATCCACTCGGCATCAAAGATCGCCACCAGTGCAAATATAGGGAACACCCTATACTATACAAAAATGGCTTGCTGTTTTCTTCAGCCGGTGGCTGCACGTTAAGAATAAATTTTGTATCGCACCAAAACAAATTACAACTATATAACAAAAGGAAGGTTGGCATAAAACTTAACAGTCTAGCAGATAAATGCACCACCAGAAGTGCAGAAGCTCAGTTCATTTGACCTGACTGTTACGTTTTCATGATGTATTGTCCGATGGAGCACCATAACCCTCGCCTTCATTTCCCCTAGGCTCCTGAACAACATAGAAAATGTCTAATAGTCTGGTTTCAAAACCATGCATATCTTGACGACATAGAACAATGTCTCTCCTTGTTTCACAAAGGGTCTTTGTTAGGGAATGGACTTGTGTATGGAGCGCAAATACAAAATTTCTTTGAGCTTGCATATCTTGATCATGAGGCAGTTTGGACGATATTGCCTTAACAACCAACCCAGTATTACGTAGGAACGTGCTTTTGGCACTTTTAGTGGACAGGTACTGGCCCACTGTAGCAAGAGCTGACATTGCGGTTATAGTTGCCTCGCCACCTTCAGAAGGTGGCGGTTCCACCATTTTTTCCATAGCTCGCTGAAAAGTTGAGGTTTTACATTAGTAGTACCAGAACAGAAGATATTAAGGAGGCAACAAAATCAAACAAAATAGCTTTGGTCTATATACAGAACTTATTCTGGTGAACCCATGTAAAATATTAGTTGTATTTTATTGCAAAGTACATAATAAAACCAGGTTCCAAACATATGACCATGTGCCATCGCTAATGTATTGTCTATTTCTTCACATTATATTGAGGGCTAATTATAAAGAGACGAAGTTTATAATACGGTAAGCATAGTATGACATCATTCATATCACAAAACAACTGAGAATAGACAAACATGCAATTGTAACGTTGTGTGGGCAAGTCCAGCACGGAACTAGATTACGGGTCAAGATCAAAGGAACATCACTCCTCTCTTTTAAACCTTGTAAGGTGCAATGATACGCTAAGACAATTGTGTATAAAATTGAAAAGAGTAATAGACATTGGCTGCAAACCATGCAGTTCAAGGCACAAGTCAGAGTAAGTAGTAGTTAAAAGGCATGAGGATTAAGGACTTACAACAGTGGCTTTGACTGGTGTAGTCATGCCCTTATTCTTGTTGGTGTGACAGTCCTTGAAGATTTCCACAACATTTGGTTCAGGTTCTTTTTGGTCCTTGCGGGCTTTCCTCTGCATTTCGAACAAGTCAATATAGATCTGATAATATGGTACAACGAAAAGAGTGAAACAGCAGCTAATTACAAGAGCCTCGCAGTGTGCAATATAGCTACGAGATCCTATCGTCTGTTGGAATTTCACTTCCGTACGGTTGGCCTTGTTCTTTGAACAGTTCACCTACAAGAAGATAGATTTGTGTGGCACATGCGTAAATAGGACTTCAACATATGATCTGATCACATATATATAATGTACCTGATACTTCGGATCAAACTAGTGTTTAACAAGGCCCCTCCAGTCTTGATCCGATATATTTTCCACTGGAGATGTTTGGGAAAGTTCACTGTTAGCCTTGCCTTCAAAGTGAGTTTTCCTCAAGTTATACCGATACTATCGCAGAGCAGACTTGAAAACATGGGTGCAAGCTTGTCTAGTTGCATCATCTTGGCTATCCAACTTGAACCTCATTTGTTGAAAATTATGGGAGTCTCATTATCAGCAACCTAGAAAGTATGGGACAGAGCAAGATGATATTACTAGTTTCCATACATAACCAAACTTACAGATAAATGGTCGAGGAAGGTGTTGAACTGGGTTTCGTCTTTGTCATTCCTGTATTGAATCCATGTTGGGAGGATACATACATGACACCTAACGGCAACCGCTGCCTCTGATACTAACTTGGCTGACTCTGTAGCATCACGTGGCCTTTCTGAACCTGCCTCAAAACGGATCTCCATTCTTCCTCCTCTAGATTTAGTTAACTTATCGAGCAATATCCCTGATATTTGTTTCCTCTTGCGCCTAGGTGCTAGTCCAACAACGAACATATGAAGTGTTAGTGTACATCAAACTGTGAGACTACATATAAAGAAGCATGCAACTGTAACTTGACTCCAGCAACTACCTTCTTGCTGTTGAAGCTCACAAGGTTCATCTGATATTGCCAACTCGTCTTGTGTCAATAGTTCTTGGGAACTAGTGTCAGGTGGCAAGGGAGCTTAGGAACGTGCTGCTAGCTCAGTTGACGCATGAATAAGTCGTGCAGCTGGTAGTACTGTGGTAGGTGTTGCAAGAACTAGGCTGTCTCTGCTTGTTTGGTGGCAGCTATTTGTTTCTGTTTGGCTTTTTTTGCAGCTCCTTTAGCATGGGATGGCGTGTTTGTAGAATTTTCTGCTGGACTTTGACCTTCTGTTGCACCATCAGTACCAGCAGAATCTGCAGGATTCATCCGCTTCTCATTCCCTACCATTCTGTGTTTCTTCCTCTTTCTCTGTGCCATGTTAAGTCAAGCCGACAAGAAAAACGAGTAACAATTTAGTTCTTCAGAACAAATTGATGCGTGATGCAGACGAACTGAACTTTGATGTTAGACAACCACATGATAGGAGGATGTAATATGTATGAAAAACAGGACAGAAGAGATAAACAGAACTATGATGTGGAAACTAAGAAGAAGACATTTCACCAAATTAGAAGCAATGCAATGGAAGGTAGACACCATATGAAAGATGCTACAAATATCGCTCTACCAAGTTAACAGTGTCTCATCATAAATGGCATTTAAACAAATGTGAAGCAGTACAAGAAATAAATCATATGCAAGATGCAAACAACATCACACTACCATGTTAGAGATCTCTCGTCATTAGTGCCATTGCATATTCACAACATTGCATATTCACAGCTTATGATGTGTAAACTAAGGAGAAGGCATTTCAACAAATTAGAAGCAATGAAAGTTAGACACCATATGAAAGATGCAACGAATATCACTCTACCAAGTTAAAACTATCTCGTCATAAGTGCCATTTCAACAAATTAGTAGTACAAGCTAGAAAATAATGTGAGATGTAACCTATATCACAGTCCGAAGTCAAACATGCCTTATGATAAGTGATTGTTGCAGGTTACACAACAGTAGTAATTTGATGTAAGAACATGGTGTGATAGACAAATATTGTATGTTCTAGAAACAGGAACATGTGTCTTATTCAAGTATAATGTGTAAAGTAAGCAGATGGAATTCAACAAAATTATAAGCAATACAAGCTAGACATCACACATAACATGCAACCACATATAATAGTGCCAAGTTAGAGGGAGCGCCGGTGATGCTGCACTAGGGGAGACATGCTCATCATAAACACAGCTTTGTTGAGTGTCTATGCATGTGTTGTCTTGGAAATCATCTTGGGGGTGTGGAGGAGTAGAAACTGTAGAGGCCCTCCATTCGGAAGGAGCACCTTTATCCGCTGCCTTGCTAACTTCCTTCTGCTTTATTGATTTTGAATTGTCAAGTAAAACTGACAAGAAAAAGCAATAAAATTCTCTCTTCATAGCTCATTCATGCATGATACTGACAATCACTACTTTGATGTAAGGCAAACACATAATACCAGGATGGAATATGTACGAAAAACAGGACGGCATGGCATGTTCACAACTGTTTGTGTAAACTAAGCACAAACCATTCCAGCAAATAAGAAGCAATGCAAGCTAGACACCACATGAAATATGCAACCAATATGACTCTGCCAAGTTAAAAGCGTCCCATCATAAATGGAATTTCAACAAATTAGAAGCAGCACATGCTATAAATCATATGAAAGATGCAACTAATATCGCACTGCATATACTAAAGGTGTCTCATCATATTGATTGATGCGGGATACAAAAAAAACAATAGTTTTATGTAAGTACATGCTTAATAGACAGATGTACTATGTACTAAATACAGGAAGGCATGTCACATTAACAGGTATAATGTATAAGCTAAGCAGACTAGCACATGTAGTTTAACCAGATTCGAAGAATTACAATCTAGACACCATATGCAACATGCATCCACATATCACGCTGCCAAGTTAGAGCAAGCACCTGCGATGCTAGTGTAGGGGAAATGTTGTAATCAACTACAGAGCTACGTTCACTATCTTCATCTAGTATTTCTGTTTCTTGAGAATCATGTTGGGAGGCTGACGCTGCATTCTTTAAATGAGGAGTAGTCCCCTTGCCTGCCTACCTTGTCATAAGTGATTCATGAGGGATACACAAGAACGTTAGTTTGATGTAAGAACATGGTTAATACACAGATGTACTAGTATGTACCAAAAACAGAAAGGCATGTCATATTCAAAGGTATAATGTGTAAGCTAACCAGATGCAATTTAACCAAATTGGAAGCAATACAAGCTAGACATCTGGCTCGAGTGGTGAGCATGATCATCTAGGACCTGAGAGCCTGGTGGGAAGCGGGCTACTTCGCCACCATCGCAGCTTTTTAGTTGGCTTCCAGGTGATGCATATCTTTGTTGGGCTTGTCACTGGCTTGGCCAGTGCCCTGACTAGCTATTTGTCTTCTGGTGCTCACGGGATGGTGGTTCATGTAAAAAAATATCTTTCCTTATCAGACCGACTTCGGCCTTTCGAATACAAGCTAGACACCATATGGAACATGCAACCACATATGACACCGCGAAGTTAAAGCAAGCACCTGGGATGGTGGTTCATTACGAGCGAGGTCATCAACTCCAGAGCTACATTTACTGTCTCCATCTGCTGACATTGCACCCTTTATAGCGCTGTAACGTGTCGTGCATACCCGCGAAGAAAGCTGGCGCGACTTATCTCTTTTCTTTGCTGCTTCTCTTTCGGTAGACTCTAAAATACCCTTGCATAAAAACACAATAGTGAGAGTATGGGGGAAGTGTGTGCAGAACTAGTGCACTATAAAAGTAGCAGATAGCAGGTGGCTGAAAAATAAATGACAGGAGACATATGATAGCTCTACAACATTGCATGGCAAACAAAATTATATTCTACTCCATATGATTTTGTAATATATGAGCACAGGAAATGCAGGTACTCCTCTAGCACACCACCACATGTGGTCATATCTAAGATAATAGTTGACTCAAAATAAATAGGTCAGTCGATCTTTTTAATGAAATGTCCGATCTATAAGGAACGGGCAGATGGCCTTCGTCTACCTCCCGCCAGTCACTGTTGACGATCTTTCTCGAACCGCTAGCGACCACCGGCCCAGACCCCTACCTCCGCCGCCCCGCCCTCCACTCGACCTCACACCACCGCCATGCTCGGCAGCGCCCCCAGGCCATCCCTTTAATCCCGGCCGACCTCCAGATCGGGCGGCTGTAGCTCTAGGCCACACACGTACCTAAGATAAATACCAAGGCGCTGCTTCCCCGGCGTAATAGGCGTACTAGCACCTGTTACACTGGGGAATGCTTCCGTTAATTGGGAATCAACTGGCCAGGAATTGAAATTCAGGGGGGCGACAGACCTCTAGCTAAGGTGAAATAGTATATGAGGAGAAACCTTGTGCATCGCGAGTTACTAGGAACATCTAGTATCAAGAAGAAGCGGTCAACTAGTGTCTTCTATGGGATGAATACCGTGCAAGCAGAGACGTAAGATTTGCACGAATAAGGGAAGAGGAGTACCTTTTTCAGTTGCTAGTGTGGTCACCTCCACATGTCGCGCCGATCTTCTTCTTTTTACTGGGGAAACCGATGTTCTGGAGGGTGCAAGCTTGGACGAACCCATGGCCAAATTGTTGACTGTGTTGCCGTGGCCGTATGTCGGCGGAGGGGAAGCAGATCCGAGGCGGCAAAGGACAGCGTAGCAGGAACAGCTCCAGTGCAGTCGAGGGTGGCGAAGTTGGAGCGACAGCGGTGAGGCGCAGGACGGCGTGGTTGAACTGGCTCGAGTACGGACGGCTCGGCCTCGGCTTCAACTACTAGCCTTGGAGGGCGTTGCGGTGGATGACGACGTTGGGGTATCGGCTCCGGCGTGATGGAGGAGGGCGGCTGTTGATGGGTGGGATGGGGTGGCAGACGGAGGACGTCGGGGTTTCGCGGCTGGTGGAGAGGTAGTTTTGGCGCCCACGGAGTACGAATGGGGAATCAGACGGGTGGGGGGGAACCATGTTTCGGTCTGGGAGACGCTTGTTTTTGGCTTTTTTGAACAGAAGATGGGACGTGCTTGTTTGAAATTTGGGGAAAGTACAAACTTTGCCCCCCTCTTAAATTTCGGACCTACTGCGGGTTGGGGGTAGGATGGTAATCCCGGGTGTCCCAAATAGTGGGGCGGAGCGATTTCGGCCACGCGCACGTGTGCTTAGGCGGCCATTGTGTATGAATGTTTTTCGGAGGCGGTTGCGTGGCGTCTAGATGAAGCGACAAACCTACCCCGGTTTAGACCTTTGGACGTCGGGCCGGTAGGTTTCACGGGTCGGAGTTATTAGAAAAGTAATTTCCTTGTACTACCAAACATTGGTCTCACGCGGTTTCAGGCGAGTAGAGGCTCTTTTGGCGCTTCGTTCGAAATTTTGAAACACAAGCATTCACGTTTAGAGTACTCTTGAACTATGAGGATTGACCTAAATAGACAACGTTATATTTGACCTTGTATGTTTGAAAACCTCATTAAATTATCCGCTTCTTTTTGAAATTTTGACACTCAAAAATCCTATAACTACGATTATTTTGGAATGGAGGAGCTAAATTTGAATCTATTTTGTACACGACTACATATGCTATTATGTACAAAATCAAAGCAAAGATTGGTGCCCCCATAATTTAGGTATGGTTTACAAATGCCATGATATCAAATTCAAATAATTTAATGGACTTCATGTTGAATTCGATTTTCTTAAAATACCTTAAGTTGAATTCAAATGTATGCTAGTTCATAGGTAGCTATTTATAATGTTCATTGTGTAACTTTCGTATGTATAATGTGCTTTACACACACAACATGAACTATACTCACGTTTATATTCGATTGCTAAAGCGATGCATTGTCTGGAGTTCAAAATCCTAACTATGTGGATCAATTGTGTCGAATAATAACATAGACATGCTCAAATTCGATAGAATCTAGATGTCTGATGGATCAATGATCTCTCCTTACGTGAATTGCAAATATCATGATCCCATCCTAATATTTGGATACAATTTATATCTTTAATCAATGTGTACAGCAGTCTTTTACGTGTAGTTTCACTCTCCATCGGTGGTCTCTCACACATGCTCACACACTCTCTCCCGAGGTGTCTTTCTCGCACACATGCTCTAGATATTACCCCCTCCCTCTCGTAACCATTTACTACTGTTTGCACTAACCTTTATCACAAGCACTCTTCCTCTCGCAAACATACACACGCACAATCCCGATCGACCCTTTATATATACATGGACCTGCCTACGTGTCTCATGTACGCACATTATCTTTAGGCCTGTCTCTCACGCATTGTCTCACACCTCTCTTTGTAATCGACGAGTATGATTCTAGCAGAGCATTCTGTAGGATGCCCCTTAAAGTTAGGTTGGATGAATAGTAATATCAGATATAAAGGGGTTACCTTAGTCCGAGAACCTAGGGTTACAAATCCTATCCAGCGTTGTCAGTGGACATAGAGTCCTTCACAATTCTGCTATCTTTGACTTGTACGACTAGTCATCCATGGGTCTTCCTAAATGCGTCACGGGCCGACCAATGTGGCGCAGGACGGAACCGAATGAAGGGCCTCACCTCGACCCACCGGACCTCACGCGGTGACACACCCTTTGCCCCCATGTCTCATTTTCTTCTCACACCCACACATACCAACACAAACACCACACACAGAGAAAATTTCTCCCGGTGCCTCTATTCCCTCCCCCCTTGCATATACACACTCAAGGGAATGGAATCTCTCGTTGTCACGTCATATTCGTCTCTCTCTCTCTTGACCACTCTCATTTCTCATGCTATCTCTCCCACGCCCCCCCCCCCCGGTCGGCCCCTCTATCCATGCCTCCCTCGAATACGTAATACACACACATACCTCTCTAGGCCCCGCCAAATGCATCAACTACACATTCACACATGTTACATCACGTACCCCATTGATCTAAAAAGCCCTCTCTTCACGTTTATTTCGCATACAACATTCCTTTTGAATAAAGTGTGGCCAAAAAATTATTTTAGTGTTTCTACATATATACAACATTACAAAGTTATATGAAGGAGTACGAACGCTAATTTGCATTGCATGGTGCCCACAATGATATTTATTCCGCACTGTGAATTTGTATATTTTTATACTATATACAAAGTTAGTCATAATAAAGAGAAACGAAGAGCATCTCTCTCTCCATCGCACACCCCCCTGTACGCCGCTTTCATGTATGCACACAAAACTATCTCCAGGTCCTCTAAAAGTAAGCCCCCAGAAAATTCACGCATGTTTTATCTTTCTCTCGCGATATATGCAATGACGATCATTGTATTTGAAGCAAAAGCACGATACACACATTGGACTTTAGAATCCACTCATCACGGTCACCATTTATGTTTAGTGGTTATTATATAGTCACGGGCTCACCGTACAACTCCGCATTTGCTCATGACATGACTAGTTGACCAGTTAAACGCTCCACGTGGCACCTCTAGTGTTGCATCACATTATCTCACTACCATCATGCCCACATGTCGACTTGAATCCAGTCTACATCTACACTCTTATAAAATACATAAAATACACTCTTATAAAAAACAGAGTTGGTGATGATGGTGTGCCTGCCATCTGCAATATAGGCCGTCCGATTTATATCTGACGGATTGGAAAGAAACTATGGCAATTTTGCAAAAAGGTACCCACACACCTCTCCACATTTGCAAATAAGGCCTTCCCTCGTTCATCCTTTTCTCTCACAAGATAAACAAGTCATACAAATGCATCTTGATGTTACGTGCAACGCACGGGCATCTTGCTAGTAAGAATGAAAACAAACGAAAAAAATATTTGGACAGTGGTTCGAAGTCATGACCGCGGGCACATCGGACAAGGTGGCCTTGTATTGGTATGCTGAGCCATCTGTTTTAACGCACAGGAGCTAGTGTGGTGATTATACACACACGCATGCATGCACACGAGCTGCATCCACGCAACATTCACACAAACACATGCACCCACGCACGCATGCAACACTCACACGTACACACGCAGCCACGCACACATGCAACATTCACACGCACCCACGCACGCATGCATGCCCAGTTGCACACACCAGTACACCACACGACCAACACACACTCTCACGCTCAAGTGCTCAACCTACACGTGCATGCACACACATCAGGCCCTGGCAGCCACATACACAACCAGGTGATTCCCGCGCACGGGTTGGAGCCTTGTCGCGCCTGCGTAAATTTGTGTTTATATGACCTTTTCCCTATGCGAACTGACAGGTGGGACCCACAAGGAACATGTTCAATTTAACTAGTCAACATGGCGCCACGCAGACTATTTGGCCGGTCAACAGAGTGCAATCCGATGCTGAACCATGAGCAAGTGACCGTATAATCACCGCAAAACATATATAGTGAATGTAATCAGCTTATTCTGAAGTTCGGTGACCGTATTACGCTTTTCTCTATGTAGGCCCTCCAAAACTACATCTCTACATGTTCTCGCATGTTACAACACTACTACTACACTCTAACACAATAAATCATATGTGTTTTTAGTTTTACTAGATATCATATTGTTACTTATAATTATTCAGTTTGCATACATTAAAATTGCCTTTGAAATGTATGGCCAGTACCATCTACCGCGTGGGAAAAATCCTGCCCTTTCTTGTTTAATCGGGTTTTGTATCAATGGATCGTGCGAAACAGCAAAACTATAGTACTATACAGTACAAGTGACAGTTCATTGGGCTGTCGTGTCGTCTACTCCTCCGTCGTAAGAGTGGAGCGCTCGCTTTCATAAATCTTCTAGTCCCTTTCACCAACATGTGGGACATCAAGCTACCGGGTCCACGTGCCATACCAGAATATAGTGCAGAGCAACCGGGGTGAAGCAGCCCAGTCATGGCGCCGGTGTAGTAATGAGCAATGAGGCGTCAAATCATGAAGCTGCACCTTTCCCACAGTTAAGTTGGAGGGACGAAGTAAGAATGCTAAAAAAGAAGTTGGAGGGACAAAGCAACCATCATTTCACTCGTTGCTGAATCTGCTTCTCCCTCATCTTCTTCAACTTAACCACGTGTTGCTTCTGCCGTTGTTCTGCCTCATCTGGGACGCGGATCGGCTTGGTGAAGTACTGACATGTGGGACCGCATGTTAGCAAACCGCCAGGACAACGTCTTCCGAAAATAAGAAACCAACCCCGCCATCCACGCGGCAAAATCACCTCCTTTTTACTAATCTTGATTCTATAATTTTTTAGATCAATATAATTGAGATTTGTATAGATAGCACACAGGAGCAAAACCAAGTGGTACAGTTAAGGACATACACAATGTGTAGCCAAATGTGAAAATAGCTTTTGGCATCGTGGGAACCATTGTGGATGGTGTTGCCAAAGCCAAAAAGATGGAACCAAAGCTCCCTGATTGATTGATTGAAGGAATAGAAAAATGCAACGTCTCTTGTGGCACCCCGATCCTCATGGAGCAGGGGGCCTTCGCACGTCAGCCCAGGATAACACCTGATGCACGATAGGTCCATGATACAGCATTGTCGATACAAGAATATTCATCAATTACATGTGTATATAATTACATCAGTGATGAATATAATCTTCTGGCATAGCCCTAAGGCTATTTACATGGCAGCGGAAGTCTATTATAATGGCGGCGGAAGTCTTGGCAGCATAACACTCTGGCTGGGCTCCACAGCTCACAGGACTGGCAACATTACGGCCTAGCACGACGGAACAAGTGAACGACCTACAAAACTGGCATGACACGCCAGGTCAGTACATTGAATGTACTTGCAAGACAACCAAATACATAGCATCCAAACAAGTAGAAGACAAAGCAAGAACCAAGCGAGTGCAACAACTATCTCATATCAGAAACTAAGCATGGCATAATTTCAACCAAAGACATAAATCAGACTAACATCATGGCATCCACTAGCATGGCAACAACATGGTATATCAAATTTATTTCTAACATGGCAACAACAAAACATATCATATCATCTTAATCATATCCAACAAAGCATGGCATGGCATCATGAAACTATACTGAAAATAAACTACTAATCATATCCAATGCAGACATAGCATGTTAACTGTAACCATCTCATGTCCTACCATGGTACTTTAAATGCAAACATATTACTCATGCAATGCCACAAACTTGTGCACTGAGTCCCTCAGACTCTCTTACCAACGGTGATCACCTCATTTCCTAATCACCAACAGAGACAAACTTGTGGTCCTTACGGCGATCACAACCCGACCACATCTGGCCCATGATCCTTACGACGATCACAACCCGACCAACAACTGGCCCGTGATCCTCACGGCGATCACAACCCGACCAACAACTGGTCCGTGATCCTTACGGCGATCACAACCACATTAATCAAATTAATTATTTCAGGTTTTATCCTCCATTTCGACTAAGACTCGATAGTGTACCCTACTACGAACTTGTGCCCATGACCGAGGATGCGACTATCGATAGTTTAAATACACTCTGTAGAGGTAGCGCACTGTACTCACACCACGGAACTCATGGCCTCACCATCCCATTCGGGTGGACTAACGACATTCTGACGAAACCGATCTACTATCATGACACTCTCCCGGCCACTCTGGCTCACTCCCCACTGGGCTAGTCCTGGGTGGCCCCGTGTCTACCTCCAAACACCTCGACCACCGTCGTGGCCACGATCCACACTGGGACCCGGTACTAAAACTCAACTTAACAACGGGATCACAAGGCTTATGTCCGCCTACCTAATCAGGGTAGCGCGCGCCCATAACCTTCCCTAGTTGGAGGCACCGACCAAAGGCACGACAATAGACCGCATTAAGGCCGTCCCATACCGGCAAATGTGGTTGCACTAGAAAAAGTTCGATTTGGCGGCACTATGACTCGATCCCATCAATGACGGAGGAGTTTTGTTATTAATTCATGTTATTATCTTCTCCATCATCAATCATCTTACCATAATTTTAACATGAATGCAACAATGAGCATACATCATACAAATGCTTTAACAACGCATGGAACTTCTCAAGTGAACAACTACAGCATAAAGAACATGACAATACCAAGTACTAACATACCCACAGTGCATTACCATCCTCATAGCATTTTATAACGATGACATGAAGATAAATGAGAGTAGTGACATGGCATCATCCATAACAACATTCTAATTATCATGGCAAGAAGTAGCATGAAAACACAAGCATGCATGGTAAGCATAAAGAAATAACTGCAGATAAGAACAATAAGCAGCAACTGCAACTACACACACACAAGGTGCAAGCAAAGTCAACATGCAAGTTCGGGGCTTATGATAAGAGGTTGGCTTGCGTGGGGGTCGACAAATACTCCGGGAAGAAGTGAGAAACGACCGCGGAAAAATTTGCCCGAAACAGTTCTCTCTCGGAGGGGCTGTTTACGAAAAAGGGAAAAATGGTCATTTTTAATATGTCAAACCATCGTGGAAATGATGGGAACGGAACGGGCTCGACGAGATGAATATGTGGGCACTGGATTTACCTCAAACGAAGCTATGGGTAAAAAGATACGGACGTTTAAAACGCAAGGACTGATCTATAAAAATACTTCTACAAACAGGTCCTGGTAGTTTTAAACCGAACGCGTCTTTCTCAGAATACGTCTTCGATCAGGGAAAATGGCTTTGGCAGGGCGCTTCCACTTATCCATGCTGGCGCTGACCAGGTCAAAGGGCAGAGGCGGGGTCGGGCTCCTGGGTCGCTGGCAGGTGGGGTCACGGGCCCGCCTGGCCAGCCTGGCCACGCCAACGCTTGTGGCCGGCTCCTTCTTCTCCCGACGCGCCTGACCGAGGAATGACGCCCACCCCGACGGCGCTCGCCGGCGCGTCCGGACACCTCCCGGGGCGTGCGACCTACCCAGAAGATCAGGGCGGAGAGGCGCATATCGAGGTTGTCTTCGTTGCCGGTGACGAGCACTAGAGAGGGAGCAACAGGGGCCGTGGCGGAGAGGAGCTTCGTCCTCCAGCGAGGATGGGGCTACGGTGGGGGAAACGTTCGGAAGAGGCAACGGGGTGGCTCGCCGGAGCATGGGGGGTGCATTGGTGGCTAGGAAACGGAGAGGAGGGATCGGGGGCGACCGAATCGATGGAGGCCCGAGGCGGCGGCTATGGCAATGGGGAGAGGCCAGAGAGGCTCGTGAGCTCGGGGTAGAGGCTAGGGAGGGGTTGTGAGCTGCGAGATAGCTCGAGGGCTGCTTAAATAGCCGCGGGGAAGGCTCGAGAAGGAGGGGGTGAGGTGGCACGCGGCGGGCGACGTGTCCGCGCGTTGGCGACGGCGTGGCATCGGCAGGCGCGGCCAAAGCTCACGGGAAGCAGCGGGAAGGCAATGAGAAGGGTGCTGCCGAGCAGCAGAGGCTCACGGAGCAACGCAACACCATGGGGGGCTTGGGGAGGAAGAAGACAAAGAAGGAAGACGACGGGCTCACGGGCACGCACTGCTCGACCCTTGGCATGGCTCGTCAGAGAAGCAAACGGAAGGGGAGTGGGGTCCAGGCGAACGACGACGACAATGCGGAGCTGAAGGACATTAGTGGCGAGGCCAGGGACGGTCGGAGCAGCACTGACATCGAGAACAGTGGCTAGACCACCGTTTTGGCTGGCTGCACTCGTGGTCACCACTGGCATGGCACGCTCTGGAGGTTTTACTGAGGTTAAACCATGTCTACCGCGTAGTCCTTCCAGCGTGGAGTATTACTACGGTAAATAGACAGGCAGAGACAAAGGGGGTGGAGTAAACCATGCTCCACAAGTTTACTGCAGTAAACTTGCCAATGTCCTAGAGGTAAAACCAGAGAGGGTAAATGGTAACTTTGATGTCTGGGAGTCTTAGGGTAGAAAGGACTATGGTCCTGGGAGTTTTGACATCAAGGGGACAAATATTTAGCATAGTTGCAGTGCAACTGCTAAATCTGGTCCAGAAACTAGATGATGAACAAGCACTCACTAGGAGTGTTTGATTGAGCTATAACTTGGCAAATCCTAATGATTAGGTCATGTCTAGATGCTGCAAAAAGATCACACCAAATGGGCTAGCCAAATTGGTACTTGCTTCACAAGCATCAGCTTTGACCAGGAACTTGGGAAAATTCTAGAAAATTATTGGCTAAATAGAATTATCCAAACTCTTGGTTAAGAGGGTTATATGGATAGGAGAAGGCTTGGGAATATGTTCAACCATAATGGAGCAAGATAAAATATACTTGCTTCACAACCTGAAAATATGGACAGAATGCAAGAATTGCTCCTGTGCTCACATAGATCAATGAAATGATCTGAATTTGGGTGAAGGCTAAAGATTTGGGATACTTGACAAGACGAAAGAGTTTCATCCCATTTGGAAACTCTATGAAGGTACTTCCTTCACAAAATTTTACTATGGTCAAAAACTTTGGAAAATTGCACAGGGAGCTAGGATGATTGGATTGAGCTCATCTTTGGTATCCATGGGTGATTTATCAATATTAATCTCCCTGCCAAATGGAAGCTCAAATGTAATTAGGAATAAGGCACTTCCTTTGCAAAAATTTCAGAGAAGGCAGAAACTTGCATTGGATCACGTGCCCAATTTTTGAACTGATGAACATGAGATGATGATGGAACTAGTGATTATATAACAAGGACGGCCACAATTTATGTGAGAATTTTCCCTGCTATAAAAATAATAGTTCCTTTAGAAAATGGCAGAAATGCAATATTAGTATTAAATAGGAAAGGGCAATTTTCCTCATTTAATTATGGCCAGTATAATTGCCAGAGCTTGGATTAGGCATAATTTTCCACTCCACCAATTCACATGAATTTAGTAGATGTCTACCTATGCCTTTGGATTTTATTCCTCGGAAAGGCAAGAAAAGGAATAAATCATAATTCAAAAATATTGCATGGGACTTGGCAATATTTTTGCATATCCAAGGTTGAAAAGGATAGGAGGGTCTCTAGGAACAGATGTGGTGATCAACAGGTCAAGGAAACTGATGGTTCCTTTGTAATCACAAAGGGCAAATTCAATTTCCAAAAATTTGGAATTAGGGTTTGAGAGGGTTTCAGATGATGCAACTGAGGTCTTGCCCACTAAAAAAGACATGAGCAAGTTTTGAAAGGTTGGAAATGAAAAGAATTCTCAGGGTCATCCAACAAACTAGGAGAAAGATTTTGAAAAATGAGTGCCAGGAAGAAATAACAGCACAAAAATTGATAACCCAATTTTGGGGCTGTTACATCTCTCCTCTTTCTCCCATACTTGGACGCATGTAGTACAGTATAGAGCACAGAGTCTACTCCCCTGTCCCTTCTATCACAAATCACAAAGCAGTGAGGCGTCAAATCATAAAAGCACGGACGAAGCAACCATCATTTCACTCTTCGCTGACTCCGCTTCTCCATCGTCTTCTTCGAGAAACCATCTCACCGCACTAGTACTCCTAGTAGTACTAGTCCTTTGGTTCAACGGACTTCCTGGATGCAAATAAGGCGGTTGTCTCGACTTGCAGGTGGTACTTGCGAACGACTTACCGTGGTCTCCCTCAATGGTGTTCTCCATCGAACGCACTTCGCCAAACCACAAAAAAAAAGATATCGTCGACATCACCGCAATGGGGAAGGAAGTCAAATATAGTTACTACCTCCTTTTTTGTACACAAGGCTAATATATCAAAATTACAATTTGCAAAGGGCCACTAACACTAATCGAGGAAAAAATTGATGGGGTTAGCAACCAAGGACAATAATATCCCCTACATGCATGCGGAAGTGAGAAGGTTGGTTTGCATGGTGCTGCATTAATCAAGCGATGAGGAGTGAGATGGTTAGCTCTTTGGTATTTGGAGAAAAAATATGCATTAATTGACACGTCAAACGAGGATTTGTATCGATTAAATCCTGGGAAGGAAAACCCCGCCTTTCTTTTTTAACACTAGTACTCCTAGTACGTACGTACTTATCCGTTTGGGTCTAGGCCTTGCATTGCCAAACTTCGCCACACATTTTTGCCAAGCTTGCCTAAAGTTTACAAAATGAGAAGGAGGTACACTTGCGCACGACTGTCGCGGTCGCACCGCACCCTCACACGGTCGCTCCTGCACGCCGCGGTCGCACTGCACCCTCACACAGTCACTCCTGCACACCGCAAACCCAACCAAGGGAACACACCCTCACTGACACGTGATGTCGCATGTGAACAAACCAAACTCAGCCATCCTATCGCTGACACATAATTTTCGTTCATAAAGTATGTTTATCCAACCGCATGTTGGGGAGTATCCGTACGGCCCGTGCGGTGGTCTGTTGGGGAAGAAGAAGAGGTGAGGAAGAAGGAAAGAAGGGTTAGGAGACAAAGGATATTCATCCAACCGCCTGAAATGGTAGACTGACCCAAGATGGGCGACTTGCATAACAAATATAAGTTTTTTACACAGCAAAAGATCCATAAAAACAACAACATAAAGAAAAACTATCACTGCTCACAGAAAGAGACGGCCTCGTCGTCTTTGGCCGCCGGCGCGAACCAGTCGTAGCTGCTAACGTGTGTCTCGGCACCGTGGTTGTCCTCGGCCTCCAGCTACTTGTTCAAGAGGAGCATGCGGGCGCTCTGCATGAATGAGAGCATAGCCCGGTTCAAGTCGAGGATGTCCGGTTGCGCCTGCAGGAGGGCCTTGATGGCAGCGGCATCCGCGCGCTCCGCGTCGAGTCGAGCCTCCGCTGCCCGGTTCAAGTCCAGGACATCCGGTTCCGCCTGCAGGAGGGCGTCGATGAGAGCGGCATCCACGCGCTCTACGTCGAGTCGAGCCTCTATCGCCCGGTTCAAGTCCAGGACGTCCGGTTCCGCCTGCAGGAGGGCCTCGATGGCAGCGGCATCCGCGCGCTCTGCCTCAAGTTGAGCCTCCGCCGCCTGGCTCACATCCACGACATCCGGTTCCGCCTGCAGGAGAGCCTCGATGGCAGCGGCATGCACGCGCTCCGCGTCGAGTTGATCCTCTGCCTCCTGGTCCTCCTTTAGTATCGCCATGTTGAACCTCTAGTCCGCCTGCACCATGGGGGACTCAGACGCCGGCACGAAGTCGACGTCCATCGTCTCATACCCATCAGGGGCCTTCTGCGTCGCGACCTCCGCCATGAACATTGGATCAGCTTCCTCCTCCTCGTAGCATGGATCTAGAGAACTCGGGGATTGGCCCGCCGCAAAGCGAGCTTGGGAACGGAGGTCTGTGGCGCCGACCGCCGCCGTGATTTCTGCGCGGCGCTCCGGCGTCAGCATCTTGTAGTAAGTGATCTTGCGGCGCACTATGGCTTTCCGGCAAAGTAGGGGACACTTGATGCGGGCTAGGGGGTCGAAAGGTGGGGGAATGGGCTGGAGATTTGGTGTGGTTTTAGGGCAGTGGCTGGCGTAGGCCGAGCAGCGAAGGTTCTGGTGTGAATAGTGGTTCCGGTGACGACCGGTCAATCGGTTTTGACTGTACATCGCTCTTGCCGCGTTCGCGTTGCAGCCCGGCACCCTGGACCCTCCACGTCTCTCACCGAATGGAACGCGCTTCGTCTTGCATTTTCTCTCGCTTGTGGGACCACAGTTGAGAGCAAACCGACGTCCGTCCCCCTCCCCCACCCGCCTCATTTATTATACTACCACTCCCTCCGTTTTATGCGGAGTAAATAAAAACAGAGGGAGTATACTACGGATGAGGATCCCCTGACGTGGATGAACCCATTGTGTAACTGACATGCGGGGCCTAGCAAGCATGGGGTCCGCCAGTAAGTGACCGAAAGGGAGGGTAAGGCAGGGATACCTACGTCAGAGGATCCACTTCCACTACTACTCCCTCCTTCCATTTACTATACAGGGCCTAATGTGTTTTTCGAGGCTAACTTTGACCAAATGTTAGAGTAATAATATATGACATGCAACTTACACAAAGCATACGGTCAAATTGTATGTGAAAGGATTTTCCAATGATATAATTTTCACATTATACATCTCATGTACTATTAATCTTGTCAATAGTCAAATTGGAAACCATCTCGAGTACAGATCTAGGAGTACGTACGAATCTAACAATATTGATTGGGCATTGTTGAATGTTGATACCTTCTTGATCAAAGTGGAGATACTTTGACTACACATAAAACCTATATGTAAACTACAAAGGATATGAGGGAGTATATTGTACGTTCAAAAATGAAACGAACATTGAATACCCTTTATATATGATTTGCGGATGCTATGATCACCAGTTCAAAATTTTGAATCCGCCTTAGGTATCACGTGCCCCCACTCGTTCTCTTTCGATTTCATCTCGGCGTCTGGAGATCTATTGAAAGAGGACTAGGGTGGGTACATGCGAATGATACTCGGCAGAATGTTCAAATGAGGCATGCGGGGGGATGGACTCGACTGGAGGGCGACATGATCGATAGAGAAGAGGGTTGGAGAGGAATGAGAAATAAGCGAACGCCACATGATTATACTTGAACGGCTCAAATAAACAATAAGTTGTCTCGCTTGGCCTACATAGTGAAAGGCCTAATGTGCAACGCGGAGCACTGACGCTCAAATATGGCCGGGAAAACAGGGAAACCGACATGTGGGGCACAGCCGTCGGGACGACGTAGTGCAAACTAGTCCAATGGAGGAGCTGGCCCACGACCTCCTCGCCGCCGACAACCGTTCATGTGGGTCGTTGGGGCCAACAACGGGGCACAGCTCCAGCACCGCCTCTGGACACGGCGACCGCGGTGAGCGACACGCTCGTATCGTCGCTAGACACGGTCAGTTTCAGTGTGCCTAGGGTGGCGTTAGTGTTGTGGCACGACCAACAGTATGTTTGGTTTGTGCCCAAGGTTGCCCCATCAAAGCATTGGGTAGCCAAAATTTTGGTTGAGGTATTGGTTGCCCATGATTTGGCCGACATTGGCAAGAAAAATGAACTAGAGTTGGCTAGAGTTCATTGGCATGCCAAAAAAATGGCAACCATCCAAACAAAGACCAATCTTTGGGTCATGACCAAAATTTTGGTTGAGGTATTGGTTGCCCATGATTTGGCTGACATTGGCAAGAAAAATGAACTAGATTTGGCTAGAGTTCATTGGCATGCCAAAAATGGCAAACATCCAAACAAAGACCAATCTTTGGGTCATGACGAAAATTTTGGTAAGGTGCACTTTGGCCACAATCCAAACACACCCCAACACCCGGCTCGTCGAGGATGCACGAGACGCGGCGACGCGTCCGCGGAGTGGTGTAGCGCGGCCAACTGCCTCCTCTAGACCTGAGACCATGCCGGGTCGTCTTGCTTTTTGAATGACATGCGGGGATCACATGTGAGCAATGGGCATCTCCAACGTTGCCACGACCGCAGCTGACTACCTTGGCACACCAAAACCCTCGTCCCTCTCATCGTCGTGCGGTGCGTTCCCAGCCGGCGCCAGCTGCCCGCATTCATGTCGTCCGTTCGTATGTCGTCGTTAAGAGGCTCGGTGTCCGAGGAACCAACTCCGGCGACTTAATGATGCACTCGGATGCTTGGTCTCACCGGAATGCGCTACTTAAAGCGGCAACGCCCAGCTAACCACCACACCATAGCGCATCATCCTCCTACCTGGCACCACATCCGCCATGACCGCAAGTGAGAACGCTCTGTGGGAGAGCTTGTCTTCGGGGACGAAGCTCGAGGTCGCCTCCCTCGCTCAAGTCGCCTCTCGCGACGCAATAGTGGCGTAGCCGGATGCGGACGTGACCGCACAAGCGGTGGCCACGCTGGCGGCTGACGACGGGAGCACCGTCAGCCACGCGTCCTACTTGCCGCCGTCCAACGGCCGGCACCGCCGAGGTCGGGGACTCCTCCGAGGATGAGTAGGGCATGGGAGGCGGCAGGGCATGGTGTGCCAACTGGCCGGTCCGTCTCCCGTGTTCTACTTTTCTTCGCCGGAGACCGCACCTTCACTTCACGGGTCTTCAACCTCGCCCCCGTACATAGCGATCGCAGATGGAGGACGTCGGTCGACACCGTAGAATAGGTTTACGACCAGGTTTCTTTTATTTTTCTGTCATATAAAAGTTCGAAATGTAATGAAAATCTGCCGTGTTTGCATTAATCTCGGCCGGTGTATATCAACTTTCACAATAATATACATACTGTAGGAGTACTAGCAAGATGCCCGTGCGTTGCACGGAAGATCAAGATCTTGTGGGAGAAAAGGATGAACGAGGGAAAGCCTTATCTTCAAATGTGGAGAGGAGTGCGGGTAAATTGTCATAGTTTCCTTCCTATCCGTTAGATATAGATCAGACGGCCTATATTACAGGATGACAGGCACACCATCATCACCAACTCTGCTTTTTATTAAACTGAGACAAATCTAACATGCGAAGTAAAATAAACATATAGGGTCTATACATAAACAAATTATCTTAGGCACTCCAATAGTACGTCCACTACACATTCACTCATTTCACATCTTTCTACATCTACGCGAACCTACGAAAGGGTTAACGTAAATTGCCTCTTTCTCTCTCCTCCCCTGATTTTCATGGTGGTGGGGCCCTCCCTCCCCCAATCTACAATCAACAGCTCACACGTTTCACATTACGTCAATTACGTAACTGGGATTACGTAGGTGTAGCATTACTCGTCCTAAAAAAACAACTAAGCCAACCTCCCAGCATATCGCGTGGGAAAAGACCCGGCCACACTGTTTTAGTCGGGATTACCAGATTACTAGTAGTAGTATCGATGGATCGCACGAAGCAACAATTTTTTTGAGGGGGCGAAGCACCTAGTTTAAAAGGAAAAAAGGCGGTACACTCACAGCACTCCTGTCGCGGTCGCATTGCACCCCACACATGTTCGGTCCTGCACACGGCTCACGCAAACGGAACGCGCTTCGGCTTGCCTCTTCATTGACACGTGCGACTGCACTTGGAGAAACCGACCATGCGCCGAACTCCCCCTACCCACCGCGCGAAAATCCTCCCCCCCCCCCACACACACACAAAAATTCCCCCCAAATCCGATTCAACCGCCCTTCGGCCAACTAGCCAATAATATTCCCCCCCCCCCCGGCCCCCTCCACTCCATTCGCTCCGCCAAAGCCGCCCTCCCTACCACACCGATACATAGGCACCGCGGTTCATCGAGGGGACGCATGACGATCCTCTCGCTCCCACAGTACGCTCTCATAGACTGCAGTCCTCTAGCCGCGCCGCCACCTCTGGCTACGTTCTTGTGGAGGCACACGGCGGTCAGTGCCGCCACCACCGGCGACATTCGTGTGGAGACGCATAGCGGTCAGCTGCTCTGACGGTATGCACATTCTAGACTGAGGCCCCGTTCATGTCGGTGTAGCATTGAACGTTACCTGATAGACGCTGTTAATCTCACTGTTTGCCGAAGTAGTTTACTGTCAATATGCTTTGCTTAAGAAGCTTCCTTGCCCTGTTCTGCACTCAATCTACTTAGCTGAGATGGCATGCCAAGGCCGATTAGTTGCTAAAATATCCTGCCATATATTTATTGTGACGTAGATTGCCATGGTCTAGTAGCCAATCTGTTAGGTGAAATAACACTACACCGTTTTATACTCGATCTTTGTTGCTGCGATGGCCTTCGATAGTTTGATGGCTGTGTGCTCGGCCTCATTGACTACTGAAACAGCCTGCCATAATTTAGCACTCAAATTTGTTTGCTGAATTAGCTTTACATATATTTCGTTACTTAGATCTGCTCGTCCAAATATCTTGCCATAGCTTTAGACATCGACCTAGGTATTTTTTTCTAGACTTCATAAAAAAGCACATATGTTTTTCCTGTAATATCTAGTAGAAGAACTAATTTGTATGTCTAGCAGATGGACATGACTTAGATAACTTCTGCTCGAAGATTCTCCGCTGCATATGTCGAGGGGGTTGAAAACTTCATGAACTTTATCAGAGCTGAGTACGGTGGTCCGAAATCAGATGTGCTCTACCCGTGTAGCAGTTGTATGAATTTAGTTACAAGACCCCAGTCAACTGTGCAAAATCATCTACACTTGGATGGGATGTCGGTCATATATACTAGGTGGGTTCATCATGGTGAAACTGTGAATGTCAATGTTATTGACTATGTGGAAGCAGCAGATCACCATCTTGATCTTCCTGATGCTCAGGTGGAAGAGGAGGAGGAGGTGGTGGTGGCGGAGCCAGTGAGTTTGACTAACATTGAAACAATGCTACGAAATGCTCGTGCATTCTGTCAACTTTCACCTGCAGAAGAAAAACGGTGGGCCCGCATGTTGGAACAATGCAACGTTGTTGTCACCCCAGAGAATAAGCTGTCAGTATTCTCAGCTATGGTCACCTTTCTTCAGGTGAAGACATCTGAGCGGATGACCAACAAATCATTCGATGTGATGTTGGCTGCTTTCCGCAAATCTTTCCCAGATGCGTCTGAGCTGCCACACACCTACAGTAAAATGAAGAATTTCCTTCGTGTAGTTGGAATTGGATATGATATGATCCATGTTTGTAAGAATAATTGTGTTCTGTTCCGGAAGGATTATGCCAACTTAAGTGAATGCCCGAAATGCAGATCATCAAGATGGAAAGATGGCGATGATGTGAAGAGGATTCCTCATAATGTTCTGAGACATTTTCCAATTACACCAAGATTGCAGAGGTTGTTTCATGATGCTGAAACAAGATAGGATGTACTGTGGCATTCTAGGAACCAGGAGTACAGAGATCAGAATGTAATGAGCCATCCATCTCATGGTAGTGAGTGGAAAAGCTTCAATGATAAACACAAAAAGTTTGCTGCTGACCCGAGAAACATTAGACTTGGCTTAGTTTCAGATGGATTTAACCCATTTGGCCACCAGAGCGCCACATATAGCATGTGGCCAGTGCTTGTTATCCCTTACAACATGCCTCCAAATGTCTGCACTAAAGAATCAAACTACATGATGGCCTTGCTCATCCCAGGTCCAAAAAGTCCTGGAAAGGATTTTGATTGGTTCATGGAGCCTCTTGTGGAGGAACTTCAACAACTATGGAAGGGTGTTCTCACTCGAGACCTATATAGCAGCCCACCAGCTGATTTCTTTTTGTGTGCTATTATAATTTGGTGCATACATGATTATCCGGCTTTGGGTACTATGTCAGGGCGAACGACACATGGTTACAATGCATGTGTTCGCTGTGACAGGAATCCGCTGTCATACGCAATACTTAGCAAGATCTGTTACATTGGACACCGTCGTTTCCTTGCCAAGGACAAGCCGCATCCTAGAAAATACCAAAGACATGTGTTCAATGCAAAGCATGAAAACCGTGATGCGCCAAAGAGGCTCACTGCCGATGAGTTGCAAGTGGAATTAGAGAAGGTCAGTCATATTACACCAGGAAACCATCCTGGTAATGGTTGCGGGGAAAGGAAGCATGGCAGGGCAGAAGAGAGAATATTGTTTACCCGTAGGTCCACTTTGTGGGGCTTGGAATATTGGAAAGATTTGGATCTGCGGCATAATCTTGATGTGATGCACATCGAGAAAAATATATGTGACAACATTATTGGCACACTTCTTAATATTGAAGGCGAGACGAAAGATACCTTAAAATCTAGGATTGATTTGACACACGTGGGTATCAGAAAGGATTTGCAGGTGCAAGATGAAGGTAAACCACGGGATATGGCACCAGCTGTGTACGTCTTGGACAAGGTAAAAAGAAAAGAATTATGCGAGGTCCTGTCACGTGTGAGATTCCCACATGGATTTGCTTCCAACCCTGAAAGGAGAGTCAGCGCAGACAGAAACAAGGTACTAGGGTTGAAAACTCATGACTGCCACGTCCTACTTCAAAGGGTTTTACCTGTTATCCTTAGAGGATTGGGCCGCCCTGACTTATACAGAGCAGTTGCAGAGTTGGGACAATTCTTCAGGGAACTCTGAAGTAGAAATATCAGGATAGATGCTTTGGAGCGTCTTAGAGACAAGATACCAACTATCCTATGTGACCTTGAGAAGATATATCCTCCAGCCTTCTTTGATGTTATGGTGCATTTGGCTGTTCATTGATACGTCTCCAACGTATCTATAATTTTTGATTGCTCCATGCTACTTTATCTACTGTTTTGGACTATATTGGGCTTTATTTTCCACTTTTATATTATTTTTGGGACTAACCTATTAACCGGAGGCCCAGCCCAGAATTGCTGTTTTTTTTCCTATTTGAGTATTTCGAAGAAACAGAATATCAAACAGAGTCCAAACGGAATGAAAGCTTCGGGAACGTGATTTTCTCACCGAACGTGATCCAGGAGACTTGGACCCTGCTCCAAGGAACAACCGAGGAGGTCACGAGGGTGGGGGGCGCCCCCCCTAGGGCGCTCCCCCCTACCTCATGGGCCCCATGTTGCTCCACCGACGTACTCCTTGCTCCTATATATACCTATGTACCCTGACAGATCAAATACGGAGCCAAAAACCTAATTCCACCGCCGCAACTTTCTGTATCCACGAGATCCCATCTTGGGGCCTGTTCCGGAGCTCCGCCGAAGGGGGCATCTACCACGGAGGGCTTCTACATCAACACCATAGCCTCTCCGATGATGTGTGAGTAGTTTACTTCAGACCTTCGGGTCCATAGCTAGTAGCTAGATGGCTTCTTCTCTCTTTTTGGATCTCAATACAATGTTCTCCCCCACTCTTGTGGAGATCTATTCGATGTAATCTTCTTTTTGCGGTGTGTTTGTTGAGACCAATGAATTGTGGGTTTATGATCCAGCCTATCTATGAATAATATTTGAATCTTCTCTGAATTCTTTTATGTATGATTGAGTTATCTTTGCAAGTCTCTTCGAATTATCCATTTGGTTTGGCCAACTAGATTGGTAGTTCTTTCAATGGGAGAAGTGTTTAGCTTTGGGTTCAATCTTGCGGTGTCCTTTCCCAGTGACAGCAGGGGCAGCAAGGCATGTATTGTATTGTTGCCATCGAGGATAACAAGATGGGGTTTTTATCATATTGCATGAATTTATCCCTCTACATCATGTCGTCTTGCTTAAGGCGTTACTCTGTTTTTTACTTAATACTCTAGATGCATGCTGGATAGCGGTCGATGAGTGGAGTAATAGTAGTAGATGCAGAATCGTTTCGATCTACTTGTCTCGGATGTGATGCCTATACACATGATCATACCTAGATATACTCATAATTATGCTCAATTCTGTCAATTGCTCAACAATAATTTGTTCACCCACTGTAGAATACTTATGCTCTTGAGAGAAGCCACTAGTGAAACCTATGGCCCCCAGGTCTATTCTCATCATATCAATCTCCATTACTTTATTACTTGCTTTGTTTTTACTTTGCCTTTTACTTTTCACTTTGCATCTCTATATCAAAAATACCAAAAATATTATTTATCATCTCTATCAGATCTCACCCTCGTAAGTGACCGTGAAGGGATTGACAACCCCTAATCGCGTTGGTTGCGAGTAGCTTTCGTTTTGTGTAGGTACGAGGGACTAGTGCGTGATCTCCTACTGGATCGATACCTTGGTTATCAAAAACTGAGGGAAATACATACGCTACTTTACTGCATCATCCTCTCCTCTTCGGGGAAATCCAACGCAGTGCTCAAGAGGTAGCATTCATCTACTTGATGAGGCACTACTTAGAGGTCCAGTACAGTATGGCTGGATGTACCCAATTGAAAGGCGGCTAGGCACTTTCAAGGGCTATGTTAGGAACAGAGCTAGACCTTAGGGTTCCATTGCAGAGGCCTACATTGCTACATAAGCGTTGACATTCTGCTCAAAATACATTGAAACAACTGATCAGCTTAGCAAAGACGTGGGTGAAGACAATCCCGGGCTCAAAGTTTTTGATTATTCTGTTTGAGTTACTGGGAAGAGTCGACAAGAGGACAAACCTAAAGATTTGGACAAAATGGTTTGGTATGTGTTGAATAACTGTCCTGAGATACTACCTTATATCAAGTAAGTGCAGTACTGCAGCTTATACATTATAATCTACTAAACTTGCAGCACATTCTTATGTATTTAGATGTTTGACGCAATCACTATGTTGTGCAGCATCTACAAAGAGGAGTTACTACCGCAAAATCCAAGAAACATTGACAAACTAGTTATGGCAGGATTTGCGAAATGGTTCAAGAACCATGTAAGCTTTTGAAGTGCACTGTTAGTTGTTTTAATATATTGAGTACATAAGATGATCAGCTTGTCTATTTGCTAACCATAGGTTAAGAAGATGCGGGAGGATGGGCAGGCAGTTGATGATGCCCTTTACTCACTAGCAATGGGTCCTGATACTCGGGTAAGACATTATGAATCTTGCGTTGTTGGAGATGTGCGCTACAACACCCTTGCACGAGATGAAGGCAGGAAGACACAAAACAGTGCCATCATGAGCATGGATACGTATGACAAAGAGACAACTGAAATGTGTGCTAACATAACAGACATTGTTCAGTTGCAGTATATCTCTAGTTTCGAGGATCATCGGTGTGTGGCTCTGTTGTGCTGTCGGTTGTATAACCTGTTTTCCAGGATCGCAAAACCCAGAGTTGATGATTATTTCAAATCCATCAATGTCTAGGCGGCGTACCAGACCAACAAGCCTTTTATTTTGGCAAATCAAGCAACACAAATATTTTTCTTGGAAGACACATTTGCATGTAGTGATGACTAGAGAGTATTGCAAAGGTTTGAGCTGAGGAATTCGTTTAATGAAGTTGCACAACAAGATGATGCTTACACTGCTACTGATGTACAAGATAACATAGATGTTCCTAATATCTTTGAGAACCATCACGTCAATGACGCCGGCGAAAAGATTCCTTGTCATGCTATGGACATACAAGAGTTGATCAAGTAGAAGCCAACATTCGAGGATGTTGAGGACCAAGAAGAAGATGACACCATGGGGAATTAAGATTCAGACTGATACACATGGCGAAGATGTTGACGCTGTTGCTGCGGATGATGATTACATTGCTTTTGTCGTATTTGCCTGTCAGAAGATGTTTTTTTATCTACTATGTGAAATTGTGTTTGCTATGACAACTGAAACCTGATGAACATGTTGTTTAGTATTTTGCTGTGAGAACATCACTTGTTATGTATGCTGATTTGTGTTTGGTGATCATATGAAAACTAAAACATGATGACATTGTTGTTTAGTTGTACTCATATTTGGCTATGAAACTTGAATTTGATGACATAGTTTGTTGTTGGACTACAATTTGCTCGACGTCTTCGAATGAGAACAAAGCTAACCCGACAGGGCCTCTGCTATTTATTTATTTATGAGCAAAAGGGGATACCCCCTAATTTCTGTTAATAGAAATCATTAGATGTTCACAACACTATGCCCAGCCTGCTACACAGGTTTCATTCATTACTAGTTTCAGCAAAGTGCTCATGTCGTAGCCACTGAATACATCACGAGTGCTACATACACTGCAAATAAAGAGACAATCATCCTACAGAGCACATCGATTTTTCCCATTATCTTCAAAAGCTCTTTCATCTCCTCATTGCTGTCAAGGCCGTCCAACAGCTATTGCTTGGCCATGATCAGAGGAACTGCATCTTTAACCTTCTACTCTGCATCTTCCTCTTCTGTCGTTCCTTTAGTTACTTGTCCAACACCCCAACCTGCTGGTATTGGGATTCCTTGGCTAACCAAATAATCAGCGTAGTTGCATTCCCCCACATCAGCAACTTCCCAGAAATACAAATCACACGAATCTTCCCCTTTCTGCACGAATCAAATTGGAAGATCATCAACCAAACTATTAAAAAAATCAGCAACTGAAAGCAGCAGAACAACACTTAAACATATTATTACCCCATGATTCAGGCATTATTAGAAGACTCGGCCAAGGTTGAGGATTGTGGTTGAGACGCGATGGATGACTCTGCATGATTTGCAGCAGTGGCACCACACCAACGGCAGCGGGTTGCGATGAGCAATCGGCTGCGGTGTGCGTGCCGGCAGGGGTGTGATGAGACCCACAGGCGATGGTATGGGTGGCGACTTGGCGCATATCTGGTTGTTGCCTGCTGAAGAGCAGCTGGACAAGTAGCCCGCGGACATGGTTGCTACGGCCAGATCTTCTGATGCTAGGCAGAGTAAGTAGAGAAGAGGAGAAGCGAACATTGGATATGTCAGTTTCATTACTTGCAGAGTAGCATAGCACCATATATATTCATAGTCTAGGTTTGGATTCGAACCAGCTACAGGAGCACGTCTCTCTTTTTTCTAAAACTCGGCAACGTCTCTTTACTAGTACACTAGCTTGTTCTGTACGCCTTCCCAAGTCTTTGATTTTATTTCCCTTTTTTTGCGAGGAAGGAAGGAGGACAAAATTAAGAGTTCCTGGGACTCGAACCCAAGACTTCTCGGTTGAAAACCAAGGGTGCTAGTCAATTATGTGGCAAATGTTCCCTGTGAGGAGGATGGCAGATGAAGGCATTTTCCTCGCAGTTTTCTTCCTATATATAAGAAAGTATGCTACTTGGTGTCCGCTTAGTCAACAAACAATTGTGCCAACCTTGACCGTTGAATTGAAATTCAACGTCTGTCGCGTTTCTTCAGTCTCTTCTTCCTCGAGCCGCCAAAGCCAAACCAACGCCGGCGGGACCGCTT
Source organism: Triticum aestivum (assembly GCF_018294505.1). Classification (NCBI taxonomy): domain Eukaryota; kingdom Viridiplantae; phylum Streptophyta; class Magnoliopsida; order Poales; family Poaceae; genus Triticum; species Triticum aestivum. The sequence continues at coordinate 126,093,470 of NC_057801.1, read as the reverse complement.
GCTCCCGCCTCCCACGACTGGCTGTGATCTTCCGCGGCTCCTGTTCGTTCCCGTCCGAGGCCTCACCATCGTCCTCCGCCTTGGTTCGCTCACCATGTCGCCGCCCTCCAGTGTTGTCAACATGGTCAACAACCGAGAGGAATAAGGAGATGACTGTACATGGTGAGGATGACAGTAGGGACCCAGCAGCGCACGTAGTAATTTTGTTTTTTCGGGACGGAGAAGGGTATCAACTGGGTTGTGCAGGACCCGTGGCCCGTCTAGCCCAGGATTTTATTTCATAGGTTTAGCACATGACCAGCCCAGTTTGTTTGTTTTTTCTTTCTAAAAAATGGCTAGCCAGCTATTTTGTTTTTTGTAGAATAACCAAGATAGGCCTACTTGCTTCTCTACGCCCTGCTGGGCCGGAAATCTTTGAAGACGAGGAGGGATGCATTTTGCCCAGAAAATGGGCTATAAGTAATAAGAAATGGGCTATAAGTAATAAGAAATGGGCTATAAGTAATAATAAATGGGCTGTAAAATGAAAAAAAACAGCAAACAGGCAATTAGTTCCAAAATACTGTTTTCTTTCGGATATTTGATATTTTAAATTTCATTGTTTTTGTGCGGGTAAAATTTCATTGAATTTAACTTAAAGTATATTTAGATTTAAAATTAATTTGAATCTGGCTAGAAATTTCGGGCTGTATGCTGTTTGGGACAAATTTGGAGGCTGACTTGTGGGTCTACTAGGTTAACGTGTACTTTGTCTTTGTCAACTTAGTCCACAAACGATTCTACCAGCAGTGACCGTTGGATGTTAATCCAACGACCGTGCTGCTTCTTCAATATGAACGATTCTAGCTCCAGTGACCCTATGATGTCCATCCAACGGCCGTAGTGCTTCTTCAACCTCTGGTCTTCTTGCTCCAGACGCCCAAAGCAGCGCCGGTCGTGCCACATGCTCCTGCCTCCTATGGCCGGCTGTGCTACCGCAGAGGCCTCACCGCCCCCTACTATTCCCACCATTGGCCAGGCCCTGCGGCGACGATAGCCTCACACCACAGCTGAACCAGTGAACCCTCGTACTCCTCTCCCCGTGGGCTTCCACTGCCGCGTCTTCCCCGGCTCCGCATCGTCCCCTTCCTAGGCCTCGCCATCGTCCACCGTCGTGGTGCTCTCGGCGCGGCCTGATCAACGTGGTCAAGGAACAACTTCCATCGGACGTGGACTGTACGTGGAGAGGCTGACAGCTGGGTCCACGGCCGCAGCAAGGAAGTGCCTCCTTATTACGCGGAAAATAATGATTCCTCCACCTCACAGCTGGGACCCACCGGATGGGCCACTGTATTTCGTGAAAAAAATGTTTCCCCCTGACTGCTGGGACCCACCAGCTACATCTTCGCACGCAAGGAAGTGCGTCCGGGCAAAAAAACGATTCGCCCCCTGACTGTTGGGACCCACCAGCTACATCTTCGCACGCAAGGAAGTGCGTCCGGGCAAAAAAAAACGATTCGCCCCCCTGACTGTTGGGACCCACCAGCTACATCTTCGCACGCAAGGAAGTGCTCCGGGCAAAAAAAACCGATTCGCCCCCTGACTGCTGGGACCCACCAGCTACATCTTCGCACGCAAGGAAGTGCGTCCAGGCAAAAAAACGATTCGCCCCCCTAACTGTCGGGACCCACCAGCTACATCTTCGCACGCAAGGAAGTGCGTCCGGGTAAAAAAATGATTCGCCCCCCTGACTGCTGGGACCCACCAGCTACATTTTCGCACGCAAGGAAGTGCCTGATAGTCGGGACCCACCTGGTCGAAGCGTACGTAGCGTTGTCATTCTGGTCACGAACGTGTACGTACATATATACTGGTCGATGTAGAGGCGCGCACGTGCCGTAGTAGAGGCGCGCACGTAGCATGTACACGTATGTACAGCGGCCAGGGTGTAAGAAAGAAAATATGACCACATATGTGTACATACGGGTGGGGTCTCGAACGCCTACTCGCGCATACGTATGGCCAGGGCTCGTGTACATGGCTAGGTTGGAACGGAGAAACAGCGTCGTCGTCGTGTTCATGGGGAGGCAACGGAATGCGTCATGTTCATCGGGAGGCAATGAAACGCGTGGGAGCCAACCGGCTGGGTCGGAACGGAATGCGTGGTCGTGTTCATCGGGAGGGCTTGGACGGAACAAGCGATGGAAACGAGGCCTGGCGTACCGCAGAACGAAGGAAACGGCCTTGTGTTCGACCGGCCACGTTCGAAACAGGATCCTGTTCATCGGGAGGGGTGTGGCATACCGCAAAATGGAGGAAACGGACCTCCTACGGTTGAAATGGGGGTCCTGTTGATCGGGAGGGGTGTGGCGTACCACAAAACGGATGAAACGGACTTGTGTTGGAGTGCTACGGTCAAAATGGGGTCATGTTCATCGGGAGGGGTGTGGCGTACCGCAAAACGGGACTCCACGGGATACTGTTCATCTCCACCGTCGACCTCCTCCAGCCTCCATGGGCTACTGTTCATCCACCGTCGACCTCCTCCAGCCTCCACCTGTGACTGTTCATCCACGGGCTCATGTTCATCCAGCCTCCACCGCACGCCACTCCACCGGCTACTGTTCAACCACCCCTCTCCACGGGCTCCTGTTTAACCACCCCTCCACGGGCTACTGTTCATCCACCCCTCCACCATCTTCTGTTCATCCAGCCCTCCATGGAGTCGTCCTGTTCATCCAACCCTCCACACCACGGTGTCCTGTTCATCCAGAGGCAACGTGACCGCTCACTGTTCATCCAACCCCCCCCCCCCCCAACACTCACTGTTCATCCAGAGAGGCTGCATCCATCGGCTTCAGTTAGAAGCAGTAACAAAGGAATCGCTCGATCGGGTTCAGTTAACAGCCATCGATCGATCGCTCGGGTTCAGTAACGCGTAGCCTGCAGTGCAATCGCTCGGGTTCAGTTAGAGCCCAACGCTTTGCTCGGGTTCAATTAGAGGCAACGCCTCGCACACACGCGCGTACGTGTACGAGAGAAACGCGCATCACTCGGCCCCGGACCGCCCACCGTAACCAGGAACTCCTCGAAATTTTCCTCGCCCTCGCTTCTACCACGTTTTTTTCCGTCATGGACGGCCCAAAGAATGTCATGCAGCTGCGTCTCCAGCCCACCCAGGAAGAAAAGCCCATTTTCTGTCATGATTTTTTGTCATAGAAGTAGGAACCCACCACATCTATGATGATACCGGGTTTTGTCACAATTATCATCATAGAAGTGTCATATGTATGACAGGAAAAAAATCGTTTGGCCCAAAATGTCACGGATGTGTCTTTTTTTTGTAGTGAGAGTTTCGTCAACACGACGGCGTGGTGACAGTGATGATGAAGTTACCGGCGCAGGGCTTCGCCTAAGCACTACGACGATATGACCGAGGTGGAAAACTTTGGAGGGGGGCATGGCACACGGCTAAAAATCAACTTGTGTGTCTACGGGGTGCCCCCTTCCCCCGTATATAAAGGAGGGAGGGAGGAGGAGGCCAGCCAAGGGTGGCGCGCCCAAGGCGGGGGAGTCCTACTCCAAGTATGAATCACCCCCCCCCTTCCTATTCCCACAAGGAGAAGGGGGAAGGAGGAGGAGGGTAGATGGAAGTAGGGGGGCGCGCGCCACCTCTTGGACGGCCCTCTCTCTTCTCCACTAAGGCCCATGAGGCCCAATAGCTTCCCGGGGGGTTCCGGTAACCCCCAGTACTCCGGTTTTATCCGAAACTTTTTGGAACAATTTGGTGTCCGAACATAGCTGTCCAATATATTAATCTTTATTTCTCGACCATTTCTGGACTCCTCGTCATGTCCGTGATCACATCCGGAAGTCCGAACAACCTTCGGTACATCAAATCACATAAACTCATAATACTAATCGTCATCGAATGTTAAGCGTGCGGACCCTACGGCTTCGAGAACTATGTAGACATAACCGAGACACGTCTCCGGTCAATAACAAATAGTGGAACCTGGATGCTCATATTGGTTCCTACATATTCTACAAAGATCTTTATCGGTCAAACCGCATAACAACATACGTTGTTCCCTTTGTCATCGGTATGTTACTTGCCCGAGATTCGATCGTCGGTATCACCATACGTAGTTCAATCTCGTTACTGGCTAGTCTCTTTAATCGTTCTGTAATACTTCATCCTGCAACTAACTCATTATTACAATGCTTGCAAGGCTTATAGTGATGAGCATTACCGAGAGGGCCCAGAGATACTCCGAAACACGGAATGACAAATCCTAATCTCGATCTATGCTAACCCAACAAACACCTTCCGAGAAACCTATAGAGCACCTTTATAATCACCCTTTTACGTTGTGTCGTTTGGAAGCACACAAAGTGTTCCTCCGGTATTCGGGAGTTGCATAATCTCATAGTCTGAGGAACTTATATAAGTCATGAAGAAAGCAATAGCAATGAAACTGTAACGATCATAATGCTAAGCTAACGGATGGGTCATGTCCATCACATCATTCTCCTAATGATGTGATCCCGTTCATCAAATGACAACACATGTCTATGGTTAGGAAACATAACCATCTTTGATTAACGAGCTAGTCTAGTAGAGGCATACTAGGGACAATATGTTTTCTCTATGTATTCACACATGTACTAAGTTTCCGGTTAATACAATTCTAGCATGAATAATAAACATTTATCATGAAGTAAGGAAATAAATAATAACTTTATTATTGCCTCTAGGGGATATTTCCTTCATGGATGCCCACGCGGAGAGGAGTACGCGGGTTCACTGGTTCGGCTGCGGTGTGAGGCTGCCGTCGCCGCAGAATAACAGGGGGTGTAGGTGAGTGGAGGGATGGCATGGCCAGCGGTGGGAGTAGTAGGGGGCGGTGAGGCCTCCGCAGCAGCACAGCTGGCCACAAGAGGCAGGAGTAGGTGACACGATCGGCGCTGCTTTGGGTGGCTAGAGCAAAAAGACCATAGGTTGAAGAAGCACTATGGCCGTTGGATGGACATCGTGCGGTCACTAGAGCTAGAATCGTTCATATTGACTAAGTTGACAAAGCCCTCCATGCCCATCAACTTAGTAGGCCCACAAGTCAGCCTCCCACCATGCTGGGTCCCATCTAGCAGGGGGAGTATTCAATTTTTTGTGCATAATAAGGAGGCACTTCCTTGCATGGAAAGATATAGCTGGTGGGTCCGAGCTGTTAGCAGCGGGAACGTTTTTTTCGCGAAATACAGAGGCCCTTTTGGTGGGTCCCAGATGTTAGTTGGAGGAATCATTATTTTGCGCGTAATAAGGAGGCATTTCCTTGCGTGTGGCCATGGACCTAGCTGTCAGTCTGTCCATGTACAGTCCACTTCAGATGCATGTCCGTCATTGACCATGTTGACCATGCCACGCTAAGAGCACCAGGGCGGTGGACGAAGGCAAGGCCTAGGAAGGGAACGACACGGAGCCAGGGAAGACTCGGCAGTTGTTTCCCACGCAGAGGAGAGTACGAGGTTTTACTGGTTCGTCTGACATCGCCGGAGAATAACAGCATTTGTGGGTGAGTAGAAGGATGGCTAGACCAGCAATGGGAGTAAGGTGGCGCGGTGAGGCCTGCATGGCAGCACAGTCGGCCGCGGGACGAGGGAGCAGGCAGTCCCACCGGCACTTGTTTGAGCAGCTACAGCAGAAAGAGCAGAGATTGAAGAAGCATGACGGTTGTTGGATGGACATCCAACAATCACTGCTTGTGCGTCAACCTTTTTTTATGAAAGCCTCAAATCTGTGGAAAGCAGCTATACAGCCCATCTACCATTATTTATAATAATTTACAGCCCATTTTCTAATTCTTAAGGGTTTTTTGGAGCCCATATTCTTTTTGTTAACATTACAGCCTATATTGTGGCCACTGTTAAAAAATTATATGAAATTTTGCATATTTCGGTGCGGTCCGAACTGTTTTTAATCCCGAAATTTCAAGTCACATTCAAACTGATTTTAAAAATAAATGTATATCAATATAAAATCTAACAAATTGTACACGCATAAATATCAATGCAATTTAAAATCTTGAAGTGAAAGAAAAAGAAATTTGAAACTAATTGCCAGTTTGATGTGTTCTAAAAATGGACAACCCATTTCTCATTACTGATAGGCCATTTTCTCGGCCAGCCGAATGAAGCTCTCCTCGTCTTGAAAGATTTGTAGCCCAACAGTCCTGACAAAGCGACTTACTTGACAAATCACAAAAAATGGGATAGCCATTTTCAGAAAGAAAAAAAAACTACTTGGCTGGTCTGTGGTAAACATAAAAGAAAAGGCTGTCTAGACAAGCCAGAGTGCCCCGCACAGCCCAGCTACACCTGGCTTCCGTATCAAAAACAAAATAGATAAATGCTAGTCCAATTATGGCGATTCATAAAAATGCCACTGCAATTTCCAAACTTTGAAAAATGCCACTTCAATTTTTGCAAACTTTGAAAAACGCCACAGCAATTTGCAAACTTTGAAAAACGCCACTCCAGACTTCAAAAAATGCCACTGGAAATGGCATGAAATGGAATTTTCTAGAGTTTGGAAATATCAGTGGCATTTCTCGGAATCGCCAAATTTGGAGTGGCATTTATCAAATTAACCCAAAACAAAAATAAGTGGGCGAGCTGATGGGTCCCTGGTGTCAGCCGCTCGTTGTGCAATTCTCTCATTTATTGACTATGTTGACAATGGCATGGAACCCACATGTCAGAAATCCATTAGGAGGAGCCATTTTTTATTGGCTCGAAATAAGGAGGCACTTGCTTGCATACTGTCATGACCTTGGTGGGTCCCTGCTGTCATCCTCTCCACGTACAATCGTCTCCTGATTGTGTATGCATCAACTTGGTAAGCCCACAAGTCAGCCTCTAAACCCGGGGCGGACAAATACAACCCATTTTAAAAAATAACATCCCATTCCATACGTTTAAACAGAAAATTCAATATTCAGAGCAAAGTAACAGGTCTTATCCTGATATAGAGTACTGAACTTCCACGTTGACAACCATCATAGCCAAGTTAACTATCTACTCCCACTAATACTCTAGTAGTGTACAACTACTAACTTACTCTTAGCTAACTAGACGATGCCAGCCACCATCTGTGGTACACACTAAACGCCGGCACCGGCGTCCTCCGCCTTGCCTCGGACTTGCCAGAGGTGCGATAGGGCACGTTGCTCACGCGTGTTGGCTCATTACATGCTGGTGTGGGCCACCGAAGCTTCGGCTTCTAAGCGGGAAATCCACTTGACGAGATGGTAGTAAAATTCGGCGTCGCGAACATGTGCGTGCCCGACAGGCTCCAGGTCTATTTGCCGGGCGCTGGCCTCCACGTAGTTGGCCCAATTGCGGGCGCTCTGCTCGCGACTCAGAGCATCGGTGTGTTGCTGCTCCATGTCCCATTGGTGGCGAAAATCGGTGATACGCTGCTCCTCCGTCAGGCGGTCGCACTCCAACAACTCCTCATTCTCCGCATTGCCATCTAAAGACCGATAGAATGTCTCCTCCCTCCTTCTGCCTTCCGGTGAAAAACCAAACACTAGTTCTGGCGGTGATCGCCTCCGGCATTGCCTATCGCGGATGGGCGGGGACATGGCGGACGTGGCGAGAGCGAGGATAAGTGGCGAGCGACGTCGGGCCGGTGGAGGCTTATAAGGATTGGGCGAGTTGGGTGATGGTGCCACCAGAGAAGGTCGAGAAACAGTAATTATAGGTGGAAGGTAGGCGACCAGCGTGTCACGGGAAATGTGACGGCCATCATGGTCATCGGAATTCAATGCATAAGCAGGCATGGCTTAGCGTGCCAGCTTGCCATGGAAAACTAGAAAAACTGAAATTATGACAGTGCCATCCCATCTCGTTAGTGGCACATCCCATCCGTGCTGGGTCGCACGCCGGCATGACGGTCAAACTAGTGCACTCGAATCATCCAGATGAGGTACTCCCTCCTTGTCAAAAATGATTCCACCACTCGTCATCTACCTTGGTTGGTGAGATTTTTGAATTAAGCCCTGCAAACCGGAAAGGAGGTAGTACGTGCGTGATCCGCTATTTATTCATGTAGGATTGAGTAGGTCGTTTTTTGAATTGAGCCCTCCAAACCAAAAAGGAGGTAGTACGTGCGTGATCTGCTATTTATCCGTGTAGGATTGAATAGGCCGGATAGTTTACATGTAGGATCGAGTAGGTCGGATGGTGTACGTGTACGATTGCATTAGCTGATGAACGTTCGCTAGGAGATAAGGCATTTGCGAACATTTTTGCTGGCAGTTTCTTCAGATTCGCATGGCATTTTCTTCAGAGAAGCTTGTTAGTTTCTTCATAGGTAGGCATTTTTATTCAAAAAACCGCCACTTCGGATCTTGCATCGCAACTAAAACTGCTAGGAGCGCATTAGTAGGCTAGCTAGTGATCGATCAGTAACTTGTAAACACTGAGCGAACAGAAATAAGGAACTGTTAGTAACTTGTAAACACTGAGAACACAGAAATAAGGATCATGTTGTGCACAACAGTAAGAGCCGATCCGTTCGAAATGTTCACACGAGACACACAGGCCTGGCATTGTAATATGTTCACATTAGTAGCCCAAATTCAAAACCAACTAGTATGATTCCCATACATAAGATCAACATGTTAATGCATCTCAATGATTCACAGATCATATACGAATATGTAGATCCAAAAGCAAAGATCTAGAAAAAACATATGTTCTTCCTACTAACATGGATGCTTCTCTTGGCCAACATTCAGTACAGAGTGAAAGACAAATTTGTTTGTGAAGTCTACAATTCCTCTTGCAAATGTAAGTGGTTTCACCAACAGCTAGAACCATGAGAATGAACCACACATGATGGAGGAACATCCACTGCAATATGATTTGGTCTTCTCTCGATCACACGACGAGACTATTTCCGGAATACAAACTTCAACTTAGGCAAAAATGATGCCCATTGTATAATCAGACCAAAGCAATGAAGCACCTAGTGTTGGCCAATAAATAGTACAGTACTACTTTTCTGCAGTCCATGAAGTGACTATCCAATCTATCTGTGTCTATTTTCAAATAGCACTGCATGCAGTGACTATACTATTCTCTTATGCAGTTCAACCAAAATTGCGGTCACTTTGTTTGTTTGCCAAATAGCATCGGGCAGACATCTCTGTCTACACAAATATCAAGAAGCTAGTAAACATATACCCCACCTTGTATTTTCGGTTTAAACACGTCTCTTCTGCTTAGCATCTGTCATGTTTTGCACTGGACAATTTGATACAGTCATGTTTTGCCCTCGACAATTTCATACTGAATTGATTTGCTGGTTTAGAGCAGAAATAGAGCGCCTATTCTTCATCAGACCAAGGATATCCATGTTCGCAGTGATGGAAGAGGTGAAACCGATACAACCGAAATTGAGCATCCAATCATTGAATCATGTCGTGCACCTCCAATGTAGGTCCACCCTGCCAATAAATTCACATGCAAACCACTAGTATTACTATCTAATGATAGTACAAAAATAGTAGCAAGATAGTAGCAAACCATGTACCTTTGTAATGAACAGCTCATAGTGCCACCAATTGGATATAAAGGTTTGGAAGAAAACATGCTCCTAATGTTGAACCATTTGGACTTTTTGTGCAGTTCCACTAAAATCGAGCATCCTTGTTTGCATAGATATTGAAAGTGTGATTACTATAAAAGTGCCACTAGTTGAAGCATAGACTCACAAATATAAGCATTCCAATTTCTTAATGGGAAATGGTAGCAAGACTGTTTCTAACTAGCTGTTTCAAGGAATAAATAAGGCAACAACGGCTGATGTCAGGAAGGCGTACATAGTTTTTTCTAAAAAATTGAGCCATCCCTGACCTTTCCTCTTCTTTAAGCATATTTTGTGCAGTTAACCTAAAATAAAATGCCAACACTGCCTTGACAATTTAGTGACACTGTACAAAAGGAAATGACTTAACATTACATCATGATGTCAGGTATGTAGTCGACATGCATTAGAGACAAACATACAGACCTCCTCCGATAACATAATGAACATTAATTTTAACAAAGGTGTGACTAGCTTTACCAGGATAATTTGAGTGAACTCTACTCCCTTAATATAAGACGTTTTCGCAGTTCAATTTAAAGTACCCAAACGTCTAGTATTTAGAAAAACATGTAGTAGTTTCCTTGAGCGCATATCTGGGAAATCTTGCCACACTTTATATATGTCCATACGCTAATGCAACACCATTCAAATAGTACAAATATACACTAATCTAGTGGCTAGTGCAACAGTAGAGTAGTTATTTTATTACAGGGTACATTACAATGGTTTTACTGAACAGATTTCCATAAGCTCTAGCATTGGAAGATTTCTATAAGAATTAACAATACACAATGTAAAGGTAACAAGTTTCAGCATTGGTATACTAGTTGTGCAAGAGCACTAAACCAAATACAAAAGTCTGAAGGTAACTAGCATTATTAACTAATGACAGTATAAAAAAATAGCAAACCATGTACCTTCAAGGTAAATATCATTTCGAACTCGAGGGGACCTAAAAATTGCTATTCCAATCTTGATAATTGGTCAAACATAAAAACTTGATCAAACGAATCAACAGAATAGCCGGAGGAGGAGGTGCCCACTCTTGACCTTTCCTCTTGACACTGTACAAAAAAAATTGACGTATCTCATGAAAGTGAGGTATGTAATCTATAAGCATAAACAGTGCAAAAATCTGAAAGTAGTAACAAGATTCATCGTTGGTATACTGGTTGTGCAACAGCATTAGAATGCCTTAGCTGAAACATCTTTAATACATCCAAAATCAACAGCTAACCCTGAAATAATCCAATGACCTTAAATGGCATTGCTTAAATTTATCGGTGGCATTAGACTGAGTGCGGCATTAGTTAAATGTGGCATCACTTTAGCAGTAGCATTGCTTGACTTGACCACTGGCGTTATACTAACAGCAAAAAAGTGGCAATAAGAGCATGGGAGGCCCATTCAGACAGTGGGCGCACCAGTACGATGTACCTCCACGGATGCATAGAGTGGTGAGGGAGGTATGGTTGCCCAGAGCAACAAATATTCAAGCAGCATATGTTGATTGTATCCCATTTTTATTCTCTTTAGCCACCTTTTTCCTATGTGAGGACAACAAACCGATCGACCTAGTCATTCTCTATTGCGTTGTCATGCCTTTGTACCCGAGGGAGTCCTAGATAAGGGGGTATCCGGACAGCTGGACTATATGCTTTGGCCGGACTGTTGGACTATGAAGATACAAGATTGAAGATTTCGTCCCGTGTCCGGATGGGACTCTCCTTGGCGTGGAAGGAAAGCTTGGCGATTCGTATGTAGATCTCCTTCTCTGTGAACCGACCCTGTGTAACCCTATCCCCCTCCGGTGTCTATATAAGCCGGAGGGTTTAGTCCGTAGGACACAACAACAACAACAATCATACTATAGGCTAGCTTCTAGGGTTTAGCCTCTCTGATTTCGTTGTAGATCAACTCTTGTAATACTCGTATCATCAAGATCAATCAAGAAGGAAGTAGGGTATTACCTCCATCGAGAGGGCCCGAAACTGGGTAAACATCGTGTCCCCAGTCTCCTGTTACCATTAGCCGTAGACGCACAGTTTGGGACCACCTACCCGAGATCCGCCGGTTTTGACACAGACATTGGTGCTTTCACTGAGAGTTCCTCTGTGTCATCGTTGTAAGGCTCGATGGCTTCTCCAACCTTCAACAACGCCATCCTGGGTGAGTCTTTTCTCCCCGGACAGATCTTCGTGTTCGGCGGCTTCGCACTGCGGGCCAACTCGCTTGGCCATCTGGAGCGGATCGATAGCTATGCCCCTGGCCATCTGGTCAGGTTTGGAAACTTGAACTACACTGCCGACATCCGCGGAGACTTGATCTTCGACGGATTCGAGCCCGTGTCAGGAGCGTCGAACGATCATGGTGTGCATGACCTAGATCTGTAGTCGGACGGTATTCGGAACATCGCACCTACTACAGCTCCAGACTTCGTCCCAGAGCAGGTCGGGCCTTCCGAGGGCGGGTGGATGGACCCCACCCCAGAAGCCGCACACTCATCGGTGTTGGAGCCGAACATAGGCTCCTCTCCTAAGGAAATCTGTATCTCCGGACCCCCGGACTCGTCTCCGGCCGTATGTTCCGTCCCCCGCGCGCATCCGTGCCCATCGAATCTAACCGGGCTCCGGTTATGGTATTCACCACCGTGGATATCTTTCAGCACTCACCCTTCGGAGACGTTCTAGATTCATTAAGGTCTCTCTCTCTCTCTCTCTCTGTCAGGAGACACCTGGCCGAACTATGTCTGGCTCGAGCGGGAAGCTGGCGACGAAGAAATTCGTTACCCACCCACCACCCACTTAATAGCCACGATCGATGATTTGACCGGCATGCTTAACTTTGACTCTGAAGACATCGACGGTGTAGACGATGATGCAGGAGGAGAACAGGAACTACCACCCAGAGGGCGCTGGACTGCCACCTCTTCATATGATATATATATATGGTGGATACTCCCAAAGAAACCAATGGCGATGAGGCAACAGGAGATAACCCCTCAGGGAATAAATCAAGACATGAGCGTTATTGGCGCCGCTCCAAGCCCCGCCACAGCAATACCAGCCCTGGAGAAAACAACCCAGATGGCACAAAAGAAGGATACAATCCTGATCAGCCTACCTTCAAGCAGGCCGGACAAGAACACAAGCAGGTCCACCCAGATGAACAGGCGACGGATGGATACTTGGAGGACGATAACTATATGCCTCCTCCCGAAGACGAGGTGAACCTCGGTGATGACGAATTGGGCGTACTAGAGGATCCCATAGCGCAGGAGCGCTTCAAGCGTTGACTTATAGCCACTGCAAGAAGCCTGAAAAAGAAACAGTAGCAGCTTCAAGCTGATCAGAATCTGCTCGCAGACAAACGGACTAAGGCCCGGGCAGCCGAGGAATACGGACTCGAGCGTCGAACAAAATACTACCCAAAACATAGGCTACTACCTCAATTCGAGGAGGCGGCCCTAAAAATCAAACACAGGCCTACACCCCGCCGACAACACACTACGGCAAGGGGCTGCGCGCAAGACCGGCATTACATACCAAACAGCAACATAGCAAGCACCCCGGGCACATCAGCAGACAAAAACAGAGTCCACAAACCTTGGTGCAACAAATATAAGCACCCCAAGGCAAAGAATGACGCCCAGGAAACGACTATAAACACAGGAGCCCGTAGACCTCAACATCTTAACTCGGGCCCCTCCAGCCTAAACCGAATACTTGACCGTCCATGTCAAATTCATGGTACCTCAGGAGCGACAGCCAATCATACCAATAGAGAATGTTGGGTCTTTAAACAAATCGGCAGGCCGACGCCGGAAGGAGCATAAAGAGGTCCCAGGGCAAGAAGCCTAGATTATCAAGTCTAGGGGTCGACCACTCGAGGATCAGACCCACCAAGAAACTCATTTTAGAGTGTCACAACTAGGCGTGAAGGCCACCTAGGCCCCGCCACTCTGGAGATGGTCTTCGGATCCCCAAAAACTGCCATACCAACTTTCGGTCTTACACCTCTAGGCAGTAGCTATTCAGCACCGCCAGGACACACTGCGACTCGACGCAATATCACCCAATGCCCATGACAGTTTAAAAACAAACCAGATCCACGTGATGTAGTCACAATTGCAGGCAAGACCGAGCTTCGCCTCGGTGCCGAAGAGTATTCGGCTACTTTATTAATAGAAGCAGCGAGTCAGGGTTTTTTCAATCGAACTTAGATTCGACAGCCGAACTCCCGGTCACCGACAAAGGAGTCCGAACTACTTCATGGTACCCCAGCCTGATCATAGCTCAGACATATCCTCCAGCATAAGCTGGACGACTCACATCCCATGGCTCAGCCACTGCTCACACACGCCTTTTAGCATTATTTGCAGGTTCGCCTTCACGCATAACTGGACCGGTGACTTGGAATCAGCTCGGATGCACACAGGGGGGATCTCCACCCCACCTGAATACAATTCGGATATTCCTCCGGACTCGCGCACAGCTCCCCACCGCCCGGTCCCAACAGGTTCTGCCATCATGCCTCTCTTTTACAACATGCACCGTACTCATACGCATAGACGTATTACTTAAATACAGCATGTAGAGTCATTTGACACTTATCTGCTATTATTTCTCAATGACATTTTTTCATAATGACATCCGGACATCATGTTATGCCTTTAAACGCCAGGGGCTTCATTGCACCCATACTACGGTGACTAAAGTTCGAACACCTTCTCGGTCGTTCGGCACCCCGAACTTATAGAATTATATGCATCAGCTCTGAATCATGTCTTGGGTCATTGGTTGGGTTTGCCCGGCTCCCATGTTTTGGTACCTTACGTTCCGCAATATCGGCTAAGGTAGCGCTGGGAGAACTACTATGATTGTGTCCCGGTTCTTCCGGACGAACACCTAAGTAGAGAAAGCCGAAAACCGACTGTCATGATAAGGCAAGAGCTGGTCAGCTGTTCGAGAGGTTGTAAAATCTTTAAGGATTATTCCGCATAATGCCATAATAAAATTCAGCGTGCAAAGGATCGGTCCACCGATCAGGCGCTATTAGAGCCCCTCGTGTGGCCTTCCGAACACCAGGGGCTGCGCCTCCCATACTCGAATTCCTATGGCCAAGTGAGAGTAATAAAGCCCTATAGTCCGATTGTCTGGTTCGCTGTGCTGAACACCTCCTTCATGGACCCAAGAATGGGATAAAGAGTGTTCAGGTGTATCCTGAACACCCCCGTAGTTCCTACGTGGAGGCAGAAGCCGACGACTGGCCAACTCTCAAGACTAACGTATTAAATGGCCGCGCAGGAATAAAATTTACACATAACATGCACATACATATAAGTGACTCTGTTTCACCTTACAAAGGATAGCACAACTCCTTTCAGGGAAAAATAATGTCTTTCGCACATTGCTCAGCCACGAAGCGGGCCCCTTTCAGGACACCATCATAATATCATTCGGGCTTGCGGTGCTCCTTCCCCTCCGGCGGCCCCTCGGTCATCCGCTTCTTAGCATCAAGCTTCCCCCAATGCACTTTCGCACGGGCGAATGCCATTCGCGCCCCTTCTATGCAAACCGACCGCTTAATGACGTCCAATCGAGGGCAGGCATCCACAATTCGCTTCATGAGCGCAAAGAAATTGCTCGATATGGGCTCTGTGGGCCATAGCCGGATAACCAAATCCTTCATGCCTAGTTCGGCCGCCTGATGCAGTTAGATCAGCTCTTTCAGCTGGTCGACAAATGGCACCGGATAATTCAGTGCCAAATACCGCGACCAGAAGAGCTTCTCCGCAGTTTCCTTCTTCTCAGCTCGACAGAATTGGGCAGCATCAGATATGTTGCATGGCAGATCCGCAAATACCCCTGGAAAAATTAGGATTCAATGGGTCACCATAAATCTTCCCTACGAAGGTGTAAGGCGCTTTGAATAAGAAAAAACCCTTACCAGCCGCAATCTTCCGCGCCTCCTGAATATCCTTCAGAGCAGCCTGGGCTTCCTCCCGAGCATCATTCGCGGTCTGGAGAGCTTGGGCGAGTTCGGATTCTTTCAATGATAGACTATGTTCCAAACTCTCGCTTTTCTTTACGACTTCCTGAAGCTCTCGCTTAGCTTCCACGACCCTCGCCTCGTGCTTCTCGCGGAGAGCCTGCTCCGCGGCCGCTTTCTTTTTGGCCAAGGCAACAACCTTCTTGAGTGCCTCAATTTTGGCATCTGCCCCTGGAGTGCGCGATATATATGCTTTCAGATAGACACAACTACTTACTTGTGCTAAAACTTACAAAAAATTTCAAAACATACCTTGTTTATCCTCCAGCTGCTTCTTCACTTGGTCAAGTTCTTCTTCGGCCCGCTCCAGACTCTGCTTGAGTCTGGACACCTCCGCAGTATGCGAGGAGGCAGTCATTGGAGACGCCTAATTCCTAATTCAATAAATCTATGTCATTAGCTGAAGTCTCCTATGGACAGAGCTTTGATCCCCTGTCTGGTTCCTGTCCTCTCCGAACAGTGCATCAGGGGCTGCCATCTATATGACAATCTTCTAAGAACTCCTAAAAACATACATCCAAGCCTTTTATAAGACTGATGTAGGATTCATTCAGTCCGCTCTCGGCGGCCTGAATCTTTTCTATCACCACGCCCATAAGGGCGCGGTGTTCATCAATGATGGACACACTCTCCAGTGCTGTCGATAGGCCGCCCGACACCTTTGGTTGGACGGAGGTCGCAAGTGGAGCAAGATCGCCCCTCCAGTCAAGAGGGGCTGCCTGCCTGACCCCGGAGCCTTTAGGGTCTCCGGGACTGTGTCCGGCTGTGGGCCGAATCCACGATCGCCCCCGCCGTTGACGTTCATGGGAACCGCCGCTCCCACGTGTCTGACCCCCGAGGTACACCCCCCCTGGCTCAGGTCCTTTTTGGACGACACCTCGGTGTCACAACCAGGCTTTGGGGAAGGGGCCCTGGGAGGTGTCTCTCTCTCCAAGGCATCGGAGCTCAATGGGTCCTCTGGTGAGGCATGTTGGGCAGGAGACCTCGCTGGACTGTAAAAAGTATGGTGTAAATCAAAATACTACATTCTAGTAAAGAATTGGGACACATGAATATGTTCAGATTTCATGCACTTACGAGTTTACCAGGGGCTGGGCCCTGGGATCCCACTCTGGGCTGCTATCGGTAGCCGTGGTGGACGCCTGGGGGATGGATGTTCTTCCCCTCTTAGGTGAATGTGCCTCTAAGGATGAGGAGGCTGTCCTTTTCTTCCTCCCCCTCGTAGGGGACTCGAGCTCTTCTTCCTCCTCATCCTCCTCCTCGTCCTCTTCCTCCTCGTCGTCCTCGCTGGAGGAGGGATGGTCGCTAGAATCTTCGGACTTCGTGTCCGAAGCACCGCGACGACGGAGACCGCTCCTGGACTCCTTGGCCTTTTTGTTGGCCTCTTTCTTCGGTGCCTCGTAAGGTGCTGGGACCAGCATCTTCGTCAGAAGAGGTCCCATCAGTTCTTCCGGCAGCGGGGCCGGACAATAAATCTGCTCCGCCTTCTTCGTCCACCCCTGAGGTGATCGTGGAAAAGCACGTTAAAAAACATCTCCCTCAGGACATATCAATGAGACATACGGATAGCCAAGACATAATAACGACTTACCGGACTGGCGGGGTGGGATAGTTGGTACCCTGGTCTGCGGCAGAGTCCGGCCATGGTTTGCCGGACTTGAAGAGCACCTTCCAGATGTCCTTGTGCGAGGAGCCGGAAAGCTCCCGCTGGGTCTGGTGATCGGCCGGGTCATACTCCCACAAATCACAGCCTCTGTGCTGACAAGGAAGGATCGGGCAGACCAGCATCACCTGGACCACGTCAACAAGCCTGATGGCCTTGTCCTCCATACCTTTGATGCGTGCCTGGATCACTGGTAGTTCATCGGACGACGACCAGTTCACGCCCTTCTTGGGCAGGACGTGAGCCGCAAAGGGGCTCCCGATCGAAACTCAGGAGCAGCGGCCCACCTTTTGCCGCGCGGCCCTGTGATATAGAACCACTGTTGCTGCCACTCCTTGACGGGGTCGTTGAAAGTACCCGTCGGCCATGTGACCTTGGGTATCCTGATCACCATGGCACCTCCGCACTCAGCATGTTCTCCATTCACCACTTTGGGCTTCACATTGAAGATCTTGAGCCATAGCCCGAAGTGCGGCGAGATATGGAGAAAGGCCTTGCACAAAACGATAAACATCGAGATGTTGAGGAAAGAATTGGGGGATAGATCGTGAAAATCAATCTCGTAGTAATACATGATGTCGCGAACAAAAGGGTGAAGGGGGAACCCAAGCCCGCGGACGAAATGGGGGAGGAAAACGACTCTCTCAT
The DNA here is from genome assembly GCF_018294505.1 of Triticum aestivum. NCBI lineage: Eukaryota > Viridiplantae > Streptophyta > Magnoliopsida > Poales > Poaceae > Triticum > Triticum aestivum. The sequence continues at coordinate 126,075,474 of NC_057801.1, read as the reverse complement.
GGGGCTCCCGAGTAGGGACGATATGTCCCGCCGTTGGAAGATGGTGGCCGATTTTCTTGGCCAGATATCCGGCCGCCCACAGCTTTTTAATATCCTTCTCCTGGACAGAGGAGGCCATCCACTTGCCTCCTGCTCCGGATCCAGACATTTTCGGAGGACCTTTGTTGGTAGGGAAGATGAATGCTTGGGCGCTAGGGCTCGGGCGAAAGGAAAGGGGCGAGTAGAAGGAGAAGAAGGTGTGGGTAGAAAGGAGGAGGCATTTCCCCTTTATAGAGGCGATGAAACTTTATGCCTCCCCGCTTGCCTAATGGAACCTGCTCGTTCCCCACTCACTGTAATTGGTGGTACAGTTGGGTTACCCATGCCCGCATTGAAGTGGATCCCGTGTTAAGGGGACACGATCTCTGCTTTGACAAGACGTGCCAAAGAAACTGCCTCGCAATATGTGCGGAAATAGGCTGTAGAAAACGGTTCGAATAATTGTGAGTCGTGGCGTGATGTCACACTATGAAGGGTTGTCAGCAGATTAGATTCATGGATTATTATTCTCTCTATGGTGGTATATGGGATTTATCTTGCAGAGCCGGACACGGTCCTTGTGTCCGGAATTTATCCTGAAGTATTCGAAGATGGAACCCGCCTCGCAATGCCGAAGAAAATCTACGCGCCGGACTCATCGTCATTGAAGCCTGGTTCAGGGGCTACTGAGGGTGTCCTGGATAAGGGGGTATCCGGACAACCGGGCTATATGCTTTGTCCGGACTGTTGGACTATGAAGATACAAGATTGAAGACTTCGTCCCGTGTCCGGATGGGACTCTCCTTGGCGTGGAAGGCAAGTTTGGCGATTCGGATGTAGATCTCCTTCTCTATAAACCGACCCTGTGTAACCCTAGCCCCCTCCGGTGTCTATATAAGCCGGAGGGTTTAGTCCGTAGGACACAACAACAACAATAATCATACCATAGGCTAGCTTCTAGGGTTTAGCCTCTCTTATCTCGTGGTAGATCAACTCTTGTAATACTCATATCATCAAGATCAATCAAGCAGGAAGTAGGGTATTACCTTCATCGAGAGGGCCCGAACCTAGGTAAACATCGTGTCCCCAGTCTCTTGTTACCATTAGCCTTAGACGCACAGTTCGGGACCTCCTACCCGAGATCCGCCGGTTTTGACACCGACGCTACCCTTCTTCAACCAAGAGACATGAGACTTGTTCCTTAGCTACTGATTTTCCCCTTTTCAACCTAGATGCGGGTTTGATGCCTACTCTCTTGGACAGTACAGTCTCCCTTCCTTTCCTTATTCAACCCAGACATGGATTAGTTTGCATGAACTAGGGTTTCCTTTAATAGTGCAAATTAAGGTTTTCGTCTGCGTGACCAGCAGAGTAGAGGATAGCAAATTGGGAAGATGGTGGAGTTAAAAAAGGCCCACATGCAGTGACATGGAAGATGGGTCAATAGAACAAGGGTATGGTTTGAAAAGAGGTAGCATACCTGTGGGTCAGCGAGAAGTGGCTTCGCTCGTGGTCGTCGTCCTCCACACACACTATGACAGCGAGCTTAGGGACGGAGGTCATCCCGCGCGGGAACTAGGTCTGAGAGGAAGGCCTTGTCATGAGTGCATGACCTCGCTCGCCGACGATGAGTGCGTCAACGTTGCATGTTCTTTTCTTCCCCGGTGGATCTGTGACCACCAGTGAGGAGGGAGAGAGAGGCTGTCTTTTTAGATCTGGAGAGAGGGTGATAGTGTGAGAAGCAAGTGGGCAGCCCTTAGCAAGAAAGTGCTGAAGCTCCAGCCTTTATATCTTTTTTATACTAGTACTAGAGGTAGAGTAGTGGTAGAGTAGTTTATATTTTCTCTGCATACAGTACCAGTTAGTCGTGCTTCAAAACTGAACGGCATGCCGTTAAAAAATAAAGTCGATAAATAATGTGGCACTTCGGGCCAACGCGGCTAGATCGCATTTTGCATGAGAAATGACACACCATGTTTCATTGACATGTGGTCCCGTTCCAACATGTCAGTGACACGACAGTGAGTCCTTTTGTACAATTTCCAAACGGATGTCTATGTAGGCCGGGGCGCCTCTTCATGTACCGTGGCAACCGTCCATCGCCTCTTCGCCTTTCCCTCTCAATTTGGAACTGTTGTCGCACGCTCTTCCTCCCTCCTCCATTTGCCTTCACCCTTCCTTTTGCCATTGTTCGATCGTCTTCTCCATGGAGGGAACAAGCCAGAAACGACCCCGTTATTCTTGCCCCGATCTGAAAGATGACGTGGTGGAGGAACTCATTGATCGGTGCGACATCGTCATCTCGGCTAGCATGGCAGGTTTGTTCAAGACCATTCTTGACTCAACTAATAACATCATTACAAGGAACCCAAGGGTCCAGGAGTGGTTTGATCTCCCTTATCTTCTTTGCTATAAGCATGTTTGCATGGGCGCAGACGACGGAAGCCTCGCCTTGTGCAAGTTGATGCCGCTTGATAATGAAACGTGTGATGTCAAGATGCCATCGCTTAAGGGTAAGGCCTGGGCTGGCACAAATGGAGATTGGGTTGTTTATATTGGGAACAATTGCCAGTGGGAACTTGTGAATGTGTAACCTCGTTAGCGGATTCCACTTCCAAAAATCTCAGAGTGCCCTGAGGTTGAGCACACAGATGATCTACGCACATTCAAATACGATCATGGTGGTTGTCGTCTATGGAAGATAGCAATTTGTCGAGTTCCCAACCACTCTTGGGATTACAAGAACTATGAAGTTGTTTCTATATTTGACAAGCTTGTTGCCGTTGTTACTGCTTCCACGGCTCGTCCATGGATATTGCTCAAAAATCAATTTCTGTAAACGGATGAGTACTGTGATGCAATTGCATATGAGTGTCTTGTGTTTACTGCCACCCCTCGTGTCACTGTTTTTGCATGGCATCCTCATGGTTTCAGTATGTTTGTCTTCCACCGTAATTATAATTGTTTCATCCACATGCATGCGGGTTAGCAAGTTTCCCTTTACTAATTAACCTTCTTGTTTTTCCAAGGTCCTGTGAACATTCCACCACCTATACTTGAAAAAATTTATAACCAAGGGGGAGACGATGATGGTGATGATCATGAGCATGAGGACAAGCAGAACTTATATACTCAGTGGCGCCTGACAACTAATTTCAATGGATCACCTCTTCTTGTCTTTATACTGTGCACTGAGATTGTTACTATTGAGGGAGCATGTGTTGTCTCCCATGGTCACCCTCTCCGGACCTATTCCAACACCCGTCGCAGGGTATTCGGGATGGATACTAGTGTGCTAGTTCCAACACCTACTCCCTGGTTCAGTATTGATAGTCTTGGAGAAAACTCTCTCTTCCTTGGACCAAACTATCCAATGATGGTGAAAGGCGATCCAGCTGCTGTTGACACAACATTACTACCATTTATGAGAAGCAAATGTATCTATAACTCGGACATTTTGATGGTTCCCTCCCTTGGTCCTGATATATGTTGCTTCAGCCTGGATGATCAGTCCTGCCTTGCTCTCAATATTGACAATAGCTGGCCCTTCCCAGAGCACCTATGGTTCAAAGCAAGTGTTTCCAACACCGAGGATTGGTTGAGATGAAGTTCATTCCATTGCTTGTTATTTGTTGTGTGATGAAAACTTTAGTATTTGTAGAATGTTTTGTTGGAAATAATCTATAATCTAGCATGTATCCTCGTTGTCGTTGTGTGTTGATGACTTGTTGTATGTAATGAATGGTACATTTGCAAATGCATGTCATAAACTCAATTTATGAATGGTTTTCGAGTCACTTCTTGGAGTGTGAGTGCCGTAGTAGTATAGCCACCATTCGATTAGTATATGAAGTTGCCACATCACATAGAGCCAACCTAATATTGGAGTATGCTAGCCCTCCACCGGCGCGCCGCTCAAATGGCGGACGAAGTGAGAGTTCGCGTCACCTTGTGTCCAGATCTGAGATGCCACATGTACCAGATGAATGACTCCAAGTTCGACCACTGTGATGATACGTGCGAGCCGAGGAACACTGTTGGAGAGACCCCCCCCCCCTCATAATTTTCCCACATTGGTCGTTTGATTCATAGGATAAAATCTTATACGAACTTTTTCTATGTAATCATGTTTTAATTGGCAATCTAGCATCCACTCCAACTTTTGTTTCACTTCCTTTGTTCCTACGAAGAGAGTACTTGCTCTAAATGATGTGCCGCTGCAAGATCCGCCTATATTAATTAACCATGCTCTAAAAACGTGGACCAGCTTTGGCTATAGTATACTACACTGTACTAGGTTAGAAGGTGACCTTGCGCTTGACTCTTCTCCTCTTTCGGAAGTCGAACAATAATGATAGTACTACAGTAGTAATTATGGCAATCTGACACCAAATGAACTGCTGCAAATCCACTCCTTGTAAGCAAAAGTTTCTCCTTGTGCTACAAGCCACCGTGCACGCGTTGGCGAGGGAGAAGGTGTAGTAAGCAAGCTTCTCATCGAGTTGACGGGACACATCAAAGTTATTTAGTACTCTCTTCCAAAAGGGCCGACCATGTCCATGGATACCATCCCGTGCTCTGTCATTGAGTACATGCACTATTAACGTGCCATCGAGGAGGAAAAATATTGCATAATACTAGGTGCCATCAAAGTGCACGACTCACTTACGCAGTGCATATCTCCATTTTCTTACATGACACGTCCACCTTGATTCTAGATGTCCCGCATGTCGGCAAAAGGATGAACAAAGCCCATGTCTTAAACGAAAGAGTGGAAGAACATAGGTTCCCGACGACCAAGGAGCAACAAACCTCGCGGTGGAGCGTCTGCATTCATAATATTTTATATTATTCAGTGATATAAAATCAACCAATTCTCTCCATGTTCCTATACCATTCTATAGTACTCCCTCCGTTTCTTTTTAGTTTGTATATAAGATTTTGTCAAAGTCAAACTTTGTAAAATTTGACTAGCTTTGCAGGAAAAGATATCAACATCCACACTATGAAATCAATAATATTAGATGCATGATGAAATTAATTTTCATAACATATAACTTTAGTATTGGAGATGTTAATATTTTTTTCTATAAAGTTAGTCAAACTTTACAAAGTTTGACTTTGAGCAAATCTTATATGCAGACTAAAAAAACGGAGGGAGTATGAGAATAACTTTGAACGTAAGCCATTGATTCACTCTATCCAATGGTCATAGTTGGAAAATCCAAAAAAAAGCATTCGATCAACTCTTTTAACACTCAGAATGTTGTTGCCTACCCACCTAGCCCACCTATATATCGGCTCACGTGTGATGACCATAGGAACTATCCACTCAGATTGTATGTTAAAAAATAAAGGTCGATAACTAATGCGACACCTCGGGCCAACGCGGCCAGATCGCATTTTGCACAAGAAATTACACACCATGTTTCGTTGACATGTGGTCCCATTCTAACATGTCAGTGAGACAACGACGAGTCATTTTGTACAATTTCCAAACGGACGTCTATGTAGGCCGGGGCGCCTCTTCGTGTACCGTGGCAACCGTCCAACGACTCTTCGCCTTTACCTCTCGATTTGGAACTGTTGTCGCACGCACTTCCTCCCTCCTCCATTTTCCCTCACCCTTCCTGCTGCCATTGTTCGATCGTCTTCTCCATGGAGGGAACAGGCCGGAAACGACCCCGTTATTCTTGCCCCGATCTGAAAGATGACGTGGTGGAGGAACTCATTGATTGGTGCGACGTCATCAACTCGGCTAGCATGGGAGGTTAGTTCAAGACCATTCTCGACTCAACTAATAACATCATTACAAGGAACCCAAGGGTCCAGGAGCGGTTTGATCTCCCCTATCTCCTTTGTCGTGACCCTGCTGACCGGCGCGCGGACGAGGAGGCCTTGCCTTGTGCAAGTTGATGCCGCTTGATAATGATACGTGTGATGTTAAGATGCCATCGCTTGAGGGTAAGGCTTGGGCAGACGCAAATGGAGATTGGGTTTTTTATATTGGGTCCAACTGCGAGTGGGAACTTGTGAATGTGTACACTCTTCATTGGGTTCCACTTCCAAAAATCTCAGACTGCCCAGAGGTTGAGCACACCGATATTCTATGCACAGTAAAATACGATCATGGTGACTGTCATCTACGGAAGATAGCAATTTGGCGAGTTCCCAACCACTCTTGGGATTACACAAACTATGAAGTTGTTTCTATCTTCGACAAGCTTGTTGCCGTCCTTACTTCCACGCTTCGATGGAAATTGCTCAAAAATCAATTTCTATACATGGATGAGTATTGTGATGCAATTCAATACAACGGTCTTGTGTTTTCTGCCACCACTCATGGCACTGTTTTTGCATGGGATCTTTATGCTTTCGTATGTCTGTCTTCTACCGTAATTACAATTGCTTCATCCACATGCATGTGGGTTAGCTAGTTTCTGTTTACTAATTAACCTTCTTGTGTTCCCAACGTCCTGTGAACATTCCACCACCTATACTTGAAAAATTTTATAACCAAGGGGGAGATGACAATGGTGATGATCACGAGCATGAGGACGAGCAGGACCCATATACTCAGTGGCGTATGGCAACTTATTCCGATGGATCACCTCTTCTTGTCTGTGTACAGGGCACTGCTGATGATACTAAGGAAGCAGGTGTTGTCTCACATGGTCGCACTCTCCAGACCTATTACAACATCCGTTGAAGGGTATTTGGGATGGATACTACTGTGCTAGCGCCAACACCTTGTGTCTGGTTTAGTATTGATACTCTTGGAGGAAACTCACTCTTCCTTGGACAAAACTATCCAATCATGGTAAAAGGCGATCCAGCTGCTATTCACACAACGTTACTACCATTTATGAGAAGCAACTGTATCTATACCTCGGACATTGCTATGCTTCCCTACTGTGGCTATCACAATATGGGTCATGAAATAGGCCGCTTCAGCCTGGATGATCAGTCCTGCATTGGTCTCGAGATTGATAGTAGCCGCCCCTCCCGAGACAAACTCTTCTGGTTCAAAGCAAGCATTTCCAACACCGAGGAGTGGTTGAGATGAAGTTCATTTCATTGCTTGTTATTTGTTGTGTGATGAGAACTTTAGTATTTACTAGAATGTTTTGTTGGAACTAATGTATAATCCAACATGTATCCTCGTTCTCGTTGTGTGTTGATGACTTGTTGTATGTAATGAATGGTACATTTGCATATGCATGTCCTAAACTCAATTTATAAATGGTTTTCGACTCACTTCTTGGAGTGTTAGTGTCGTAGTAGTATAGCCAGCATCCTTAGTAGTATGAAGTTTCCACATCACATAGAGCCAACCAATAGTTGGTTCTAGTTAGATCAACTAGAGCTAGGTGTCGCACGGAGGCCGAGAAATATGGTGATAGCATGACTGCGTGAGGTGGGCTTGTAGGAGTACGTAATATGATGTAGGCACAGGGCTTCTGTGTTTCCTACTCCTCCGGTCTAAATGTGGAGAAGATTTGGTCGAGTTCTTCCTCCTTTTGCCGACACGTGGGACACCCAGCATCCAGGTCGTGTCATGCAAGAAAATGGAGTGGTAGTTGAAGCCACGTGATGTGCATCTTGGGTTAAATTGTAAATAGAATCTTACTACTCTTGAGTAACTCCAAAAGCGGCCACTGAAGATCTTTATTGGATTTGTTTTTCATCACCAGCACATCGAGGTGAAAGATGTGCAGGTTCAGTGGGTCCTATTGCGTTTTCACTGACATGCGGGACCGCATATGGGCAAATAGAGAGTGGTCTCCGTGCGTATGCTGGCTGGCTGAGAAGAGAGATAGAGGAGGGCTGAGCACGGACTCCAGGATATTTTTTCTACGTAACTAGCACCTCGATATAGGCTCGATATAGTGGGGTGGCATGGGCCATAACTAGCATTCACATCTAGCAGTACGGCACACGCAACCCACACAAGTCCCATCTGACACCAATTTTCTTAGAGTCCATGCTACAACCATCTCTTCTCCCTCCTGTTTTCTCAGCCATCACGTGGTGGGCGGGGTGGGGGTTTGCCGGTAGTCGGTTTGCTCAACTACGGTCCCACTTGTAAGTGAAAATGCAACACATCATGCATTCCCTTTGAGCAGCGTGCCGGACCGACCGTGTGGGGGTGCGACACGAACACGGCAGGCTTTTCCTTTTGAACTTGTAACTTGTAAATTTTGGTTCTACTCCATGGCGCGACCGATAGATAGAAATAATGATTTTCCCTTGAGTAATGAGAAGTTTGGTTCTGGCGCCGTTCATGCATGGAGTACGTACAAAAATTATGAAGTTGATGCGAAAGGTATGATAATTACTAGTAGTACCATATACTACTACATGGATTTGATGGAAAGATAAAGATACCTACGGATCCATCAATGATATCCTCACGCCCAAGTGCGCCGGGTCACCAACCGACGTGTGAGGAGCAGCGGTGTTGGCGGCGAGCTCAATGTGCTTCTGAACAATGCCATCCAAGGTTGCCCTACGGTCCAAGAAGGCCCCCGTCCTATCGTCCTCCTCTTGCATGTAGTAGTCATTGTGGATGATTTGCGCGTAGACATGGGTGATTATGTCGATGGTGTCTTGCTGTGCCAGGCGCTACGCGGCGAGCGCGACCTTGAGGTGGACATTCTCTGGGCAGTCGCAGGGCCACCAGTGTGTCGAACAGGTTGTCACCATAGAGACCGTTGAGGGTGGCGGGCATCGCAGAGCCTGGGCACGTGGGTTGGAGGTGTACGTCAAGGTCGTCCATGAGCTTCTTGACAACGGTGAACTTGTCGAGGAAGCCGACGAGGACCTCGTCGAACAAGGAGACGAAGTTGTCGTCCAAGCGGCCCCTTGCCCTGGCAGCCTCAAGCACTACCTGGAGACGTTCCTCGGTGTCGTGCCGCAGGCCGGCATCGTGGACCATCTGGCACAGCCGGCTGATGCTCGCGCTCATCGTCTCCATGGGTCTAGCTTCTATTTAACTGATCTTGCTATTGGAGTGATCACTCTTGCCCTTGGTCAGGGTGCGTAGGTGCATCGGATTTCGTAGATTGGACAGGCGGGGAGCCTTTATATGAGAAGTGCAGACTGCATTGAATTCACGTGCGTGTTGGCCATCTACTCCTCGGCCCTCTACTACACCTGCCTCTGGATGTATGACAGGTGGGCCAGCCACCCGTTGGGCCCATGTGTCATACACCCAAAGGCAGGTGCAGTAAGTTAATGAAGCTGCATCACCCCCCGTGCCGGTGCATTATAGTCACCTCATCGGACCTCTAGTTGGGGCCAAACGAGAGAACTTTTATGTTTAGTGGTTTATTGGTCCCCTTTGCATTTTGCGCCAAGTTTTGACCTTTGATTTAACTACTAAAATGTTAATGCATGTAACCAAAAATGTTGTGTAAGTCACCTTAAGAAAACCAAATAATCCCAAAACACTTAGGCACGGTACATTAACTCCCGCCTCGTTTCTTATTTCGTGACATATCAACCAATGAGAGATGTGGGCCGTGCATGCTTTCAATGACTTGAGACTACCAAACATGACATGCAGTGGTTAGTTCATTGTGTGTAATCCTATTAATTAGCAAAAAGACGTTAAGTTCTCTCGCTGATAGGAATAAAACAATACACCATGTATTTATTTACAGAGGGAGTAGTACATTTTTTGTGACACGCATTACTAGATATCGCTAGTCAAATACTAAATCCAGATGGACGTGGTAGTACTACTAAATCCAGATTGTGGTGATAGTACTAGTAGTAGTACTACCAATGTAGTAGCACTGTACTACCCGTTGGTCAAATTATTACTTGCTACTCCTTAGAGTGAAGTGGCAAGACCCTGCGCCGGAGATGATACCCGAGTATAGGTGCCGTGTTCGGCATACCATGCATAGTCAGCCTCACCGTCTGCAGTCACTATCATCATTGCTGTAGAGCTAGCCTGCTTACAACTAGCCATGTTCGACATAATTTCCCGTGTGTAGATGCCCGTGCATTGCACGGAACACCAAGATTGGGGGTGGACGGCACCAGCAGTGCCCATCGCGCCATATTTTTCCATGGCCTTCTAGATGTGATGGGGAGGAGATAAGGCTGATTGTGAGAGATAATGAGTTGTTTGTAAATAGGGAACATGTGCGGGCATCTTTTTGCAAAACTAGAGAAGCTTGGTTTGTATGCATCAGATCTAGATCCGACGGCTATTGGTGAAAGATGGTAGGAACAACATCATCACCAACTCAGGACCTCTTTGATTCGCATGATTTTGAAAACGCAGGAATAGGACACGGCAATATTATAAGTTTCAAACTGATATTACAAATGTTAGGAGTAATGCTGCACCTACGAAGAGGGAATTACTAGGAAGTTTACGTAAGAACTTTTGTTACTTTAGGTGGATGCAGCATTATCGTACAAACTAAAATCCACCACCCTGACAAGTCACTAACGGGCAAATAAATTTTCGAGTCTCTGGCCACTTGATGTTTCAAAAACAAATTCACCTTCTACGGAGACTTTGTCATTTAGGCTTAGATGCTTGTGGTGATCAGCACGCCATTCATTGTTGCGCCAGAGAACACCAAACCTCATTACCTTGAGCAAACTTGCCTCAAGAACAAAGAACCTGGCCAATTTAATCTCAGATGTGCTGCCTCGGTAGTCAATCAAATCAATTTCTGTAAGATGGAGATCAAGGCATTCGATGAGATTGTTATAGTGCAGCACATTTTTCACTTTTTGGTCTTTCTTTATCTGCAAAAGAAGAGAACATATTAGATCAGCTTATTGTATAAGATTGCCGTGTCATCAAGAGGTACTAATATCATTCTCTCATACGGTAGGGTTGGCTGGCTAGTGAAATTTTTTCACTCTCTCTCTCTCTCTCTATTTCCTCTTATTTACCTAGGAGCACGTGAAGAGCTTGGGCAATTATTGCCTTCCACTATGTGGCCAATGCTATATTTCTCAAAAGTATGCCACATAATACGCATCGATGTCAAATCAAAATATTTTGGCACCGCTCTCGCGATGTGAGAGAGTTGGCACCGCTGTGCACACAGACCCACATGTATAAACAAATCAATCAAACCAACTACACCAGCCTCTCACTCTCCCAAACAAGTGTTTTTTATTGCTCAGTCCTCTCTCTCCCCCACGCAAGAGTTTTTTCACTGCGTGAGTTAATTTGGCACCGGAGCAAAGTAGGTGATCCAGATTGGGGCACAAGGTGAGCAATGGAGCGGCATCGATACCAAATGCATCACAAGTGAATTTGGCACATGTTTTGGCCTACATAGTGGAGGGCCTGCTGGGTGTGCGCGAGTGTGTCCTTCTGTGCATGCCGCCACGTAGTGGTGAATTGTGCGCGAGTGCGTCCTTCACGTGGAATAAGTGTGTCCTCAATGTGCCCTCAATTTACTAGCATGTGGGGTGCTACCCTGAGTGTTTTCAACTTTGTTTACTTCACCAAGTGTCAGATGGGCCTCTAGTTTACTTATTTTCACCCACTGCCACATGGGCCAACACACGAAGATAGAGAACACGAGCTGACAAGGCAGCATGTGAGCTGGTTGACCGGTCAACTAAACAATATACCGAGCTATACGCTGACACAGTGAGCGTATAATCCATCATTATAGAGAGTTCGAGTGAGAGGGGAGGCCCGTGAGAGATAGCAGAGAGAGAAAGAGCTACTCCCTCCGTTCGACAATGTAGTGCCAACATTTTTTTTAAAGACAAACTTTTGAAACTTTGACCAAGTTTATAAAGTAATTACTTATATCTACAATACCAAAGATAAATGATAGTATGAAGTAAGTACATGTTGTGATGAATCTAATGATCATTCCAGATGTAAATGTTTTTCTCCACATATACCTGGTCAAACTTTTCTGAGGTTTGACTTTTCAAAACATCCATATGCTTATGGATGTGAGAGAGTCCCTAACTAGAGAGAGAGACAGAGAGAAATAGAAAGAGTGAGTGAAAAAAGTGTGTGTGCGTGTGTGAAAGAGACATGGACAACACACGATAAAAGTAGAGAAAAATTGTGTGTGTCTTATGCAAACATATCACACATGCATTTTTGAAAACAGAAGCAAGGTGAGGAGATATGTGTGGTTGTTTGTAGCCGAGAGAGAAAGATCCCTAGCACGTGGCCAAGAGGGGTCTGACAAACAAGGGAGAGGTCGAGAGAGACGTCCAGAGAAAATGCAGACATTGGGAGGAGAGAGTGTATGTTTGTCACAGAGAGATCCCCTAGAGATCGTGATGGGACTACATGGGTGGGAGATCGAGTGAAAAGGTGTGCGCGTGATAGAAGATACCCCGAGAGATATCGAGATAGACGTATGGATGGAAGGAGACAATACATGTGTTCCTGATGGCTAGTGAGAGATAATCATACTTAGGGGGAGTGCATGCGCCTATGATGGAGTGAGGGATTATGGTACTTAGGGGGGTGTGTGTCACATAGAGAGAGAACAAGGGCGGAGAGTATTGGATGGGTCTATATGTAGCGCGAGCGAGACATGTGTATGTGTGAACCAGGGAGATATAAAGTTTGAGAGAGATAGAGGATCCCCGATAAGGCTGAGTGGTGCGTCAGATAGCTGGGAGGGGGAAAGAGATATTCCATCCACTCGATAATGCAGTGCATGTAATTTTTTTAGAAGTTGAAATTTGGAAACTTTGATCAGGTTTACGAAAATGTTATTTATATCTACAATACCAAAGATACATCATACAAAACTACATCTCATGGTGAATCTAATTGTATATGTTTGCCGTTCTAGATGTAAATGTTTTTCTCCACGTACATGGTCAAACTTTGTGATGTTTGACTTTTCAATAAATCTATATGCTATGGACCGAAGAGAGTGCCTAAGTCGAGAGAGATCAAGTGCATGTGAAGGAGAATGAGTGAGTGTGCAAAAAGAGTATGTGTGTGAAAGATAAAGTGACAACAAACGATAAATTAGAGAGAGTGTGTGTTTTTCGTTTCTTATGCAAACACATCACGCATGCATCTCCGAGATAGAAAAGAGAGGTGAGGAGATACACGAAGATAGCTAGTGCGTGATTTTTTGCAACGGAGGGAGACACCCCTATAGCACATGCCCAATAGAGGTTTTGCCAACAAGGAACAAAGGTCGAGAGGGACACATGGAGAACATGGACGCATGGGGAGGGAGAGAGGGTGTGTTTGTGATAGAGAGATCCCCTCAAGATCATGAGGGGACTGTATGGGTGGGAGATCGAGGGAGGTGCGTGCGCGATAGAAAGATGCCCCTAGAGAAATCGAGATAGAGCATGCACATGTTTGTGCTGGAGACTAAGATTAGCTAGTCATACACATATAGGGGGGACTGTGTGTGCCTACAATTGAGTGAGAGACCATCATACTTGGCTAGGCATGAGATTGTGTGTGTGTGTGTGTGTGTGCATGTGAGATGGAGAGAGAACGAGGGAGAGATATAGAGTTTTAGATGGGTCTATCGAGTGTGAGTGAGATATGCATGTGTATGTGTGACCCAGGTAGATAGAGAGTTTGAGAGAGAGTGTGTGTGTGTGAGAGAGAGAGAGAAGAGCTCCAAGACAACAGAGTGGTGCATGAGAGAGTTACGTGTAACGAGCCAAGTAATTTGTGTGCGTACGATGAGTGCACCTAAGATATTTAGCTTGGACTAGATAATCATACATAGTGTGCGAGAGAGACCTATAGATGGAGTATATATGCATGCGAACTAGAAAGACCCCCCCCCCCACACACACACACATAGAGAGAGAGAGAGAGATGGAGAGGGACCAAGAAGGTTTGTGTGTTGGATGCATGCGACAGAATTGAAGATTGTCAGAGAGAGAGAGAGAGAGAGAGAGAGAGAGAGAGAGAGAGCAGGAGTTCGAGAGAGGGGGAGGTCGCGTTTTATGCATCAAAGACTGATATAAACCATGTTTCGATATAAACTTGCATTCAAATATTTAAATTGGAGAACATGTTGTCTGCAATCCACACAATGAACGGAGATATGCGTATATCAAACAAGTTCATTAATTTGACTTTCAACATTTTCATGGAGTACTATAATAATGTACAACATGCCACTCGGTTGAGGTGTTCAATTTTGGACCTAGTTCACTATTTTGACCTGGTGAACGAGCTATTTCATTGAATCGAGATATTTCATTTTGGGTTTGATTCCCGTTTTTGGGTCAACTATTTGTCATATAGTAAATCGCTAGCAACGAGCATGTAAAGACACATTACTCCCAAGCATCATCTCTCCATCTAAAAAAGAAGTGGCAAGCTAATATTTCAAAATTTGATTCGAATCGACTTGGTAAGGTAGACGTGGATGCTTGTTCTCCCAAAATTTGAACGAACCGTTAAACACCCTCTGCTCAGTGGAATTCACCAGAGCAAATAAATGGGAGACGCGAAATTACTGGCCTGCACTACAAAAAAAGACACATCTGTGACATTTTGGGCCAAACGAAAAAAAATTCTGTCATGCTTATGACACTTCTATGACGATAATTGTGACAAAACCCAGTATCATCATAGATGTGGTGGGCTCCTACTTCTATGACAAAAAATGTCACATCCCTAGCTTCAGGCATTGCTCTAGGTTAGCTTCATGTGTGCATCATGTCTATATTTTTGAAACTTGAATTGAGGAATATTGGAAGCCTCAAAACCCTAAATAAAAGAGGGGCAAAAATCCTAGAAATCTCATTCATTGCTCCAAAATGCTCCTCTTAAATGTTTGATAATTTTTGGTAAGGGTTCTGGTCCCAACCAAAATATTGAACATTTTTAAGGAGTTATTTTTGGGACTTTGAATTTAATTCATTAGTTATTTGAATTTGAATTATATTCATATAATTAGAATATAATTTCAAATATCCCTGAAATATTTTATAAGCTTTTGGAAAAGTCCATCTAGCAATATAAAATATTCAGTGGAGTTTTTGGCATTGTTTGAATTATTTTTAAAATTCAAAACAGTGGCAAAATAATTTAAATAAAACAAAAACAGAAGAAAAATATAAAACAGAATGTAAATAAAAGCAGAGAGAGAGTTTTACCTCAGCTTACCTCGCAGCCCACCTGGCCCAACTCCAGTGGCCCAGCCGGCCCAGCCCACCTCCTCCCCCTTGTCCTCTTCCTCCTCTGCCAGGAGGACGAACAGAGGCGAGGCGTGGCGCGCGCCGACGCTGCCTCGGCCACCTCCTGCTTCCCCCTGGCCACCTCCTGCTTCCTCTCGTCGCCCTGGACCCCGTCCGCGACGCCACGCACCCCCCCAGGCCTCTCACTCTCTCCCCGAGCTCCTCTCCTCCTCTGGCTCTCTCGCGCGCAGCCACCGAACACACCCGCCGCCGCCGACGAGCTTCCCCGTGGCCACCGGCCACCCCTAGCCTCGCCGATGCGCCCAGGAGCTCCCCCTCGACCCCTCCTTCCTCCCCACCGACCCACGGCCCTACGGACGCGCCACAACGCCGCCGGCATCGCCGTTTCCATCGCCGGCCGCCGAGGATCTTCACCGTCAATTCGCCACCATCGTCGCTTCCCCGAGCTCGCTGACCCTCCCTGCACGATCCCCGTGAGTCCCTGCTTCGTTTCCCCCTAACCCCAAGCCCGATTACGAGCTCTAGCCGCCCCCTCTACCGGAGCCGAGACGCTCCGCCGCACGGACTCGTCGCCGGCGAAGCCCCGGTGACCAAATGGCCCCGCGCGTGCGTCCGTTGCACTCGCAACGACCCGTGGAGCGACGCTAGCGTGGCAGCTAGCTTGTTTGCAAGCTGCAGCGCTAACCCCGCACCCACCCGAGCTCCGGCCGCCGCCTCGGGCTCCATTCCGGCGAACCCCGGCCACCCCCGCACCTCCCGTTGGCCCCCCTAGATGCGCACGGGCACGGGCTACCTTCTGGTGCCCTTCGCACGTCCAGCCGCCGCCCGTAGCGCAACCCCGGTGAACTTCCGCCGCGTTTCGGGTCGCCGCCGGCCGAACTCCGGTGGCCAGTGACGTGGCGCTGTCATTAGCCACTAATGACGCGCTAACCAACCCCCTAGGCCACTGACAGCGGGCCCCACCCCTGGTCAAACCCCAGTCAGCGCTGGGTTTGACCGGGATTAGCTCCTGTGTCACTGACGTGTGGCCCCCACACGTCAGGTTTGACCGAGCCAGCCCAGTTGACCCTGCTGACGTCACTGTGACGTGGGGCTGACGCAATAAGTATTTTCTGGATTTAATATTATTCAGGAAATTTCAGAAAATAGCTAAAACTTCAATAAATCATAGAAAATTAACCGTAACTCCAAATTAAATAATTTATATATGAAAAATTATCAGAAAAATTCAAGGAATCCATCTGTACCATTTTCATGCATGTTAGAACAACTTATAGCTGCTGTTTAGCACAAATCATATAAAGGGCATTTAAATATCCACATATGGAGTTTGAATTTGAATCTTGGATTCAAACCAACTCCATTTAATCTGGTCTTAGTTGCATTAGCCCAACACACATTCATTTTGCCATGTCATGATCATGCATCATATTGTGCATTGCATTGATTGTGTTCCCTTCTGTGTTGCCGGTATTTGTCCCCTCTCGATAGACGTGATACCGATGATGTGATCGTTGACACTGATGAAGACTCAATGTTATCTTCAGAAGTGCCAGGCAAGCAAAACCCCCTTGTTCATTCCGATACAATCCTACTCTCTCGCTCCTGCTCTCTTTTAATGCATTAGGACAACACCGATTCATCTGTTACTTGCTGCGGTAGCTGAACCCCTTTATCCTTTGCATGACCTGTCATTGCCACAGTAAATAGATGAAACCCACTAGCATGAGTAGGAGTTGTTTGAGCCCTGTTGTGCCTACTCATTCATGTTTGTTTGTCATGCCTGCTACTGCTTAGAGTTGAGTCAGGTCTGATTCATCGGGGATGAATCAGAGGTGTGTGAACATGTCCTACTGTGTGTGAGCTAAGTGTGTGAACACGATTTGGTAAAGGTAGCGGTGAGAGGCCATGTAGGAGTACATGGTGGGTTGTCTCATTGCAGCCGTCCTCAGGAACTGAGTTCTGTGTTTGTGATCCATGATTCAGCTACTACCACGCATTGGGCCCGAAACCAATGGACCCTCTCGGCTTCTTGATCACCCTTGTCCTCTGTCCAGGAGTTGCAAGTAGTTTCTGGTGTTTGTAGTATGCTGGAGGCCGTGGGCAGCGCTGACCGTAGGGGTGGGCTGTGATGCGGTAGGCACGTGGCACGGTGTACCGGGCGCCCGTTTGGTGTCTCGGGAACCCTGTTCACATCGTTTGGGGCTGTGAGCGAAACTCCGGCCGGATCTCCTCATGGATGGAACCCGAATAGGCGATAAACCTGGACTAGAGACTCGAGTGTTTAGGCAGGCCGTGGCCGACACCCACGTTGGGCTTCCGCTTGAAGGTTGCCGAGTACATGTCGTGTAAACGGCGGTAAGTGGTGAGAGCGTGTGTGAAGAAGTACACCCCTGCAGGGTTAACATCATCTATTCGAATAGCCGTGTCCGCGGAAAAGGACTTCTGGGTTGCTTATATCAGTTCATAGACAAGTGAAAGTGGATACTCTAAAATGCGCAAGATAAGCGTGAGGGCTATGGATGGCGTTCTCGTAGGGAGACGGGAGCGGATCCATAGTGGTGTATTGATATGGTGAATATGTGGACTCGTGTGCGCCACCTCAAAAGAGTCGCTTGCAGTCGTAGTTTAGGATAGCCACCGAGTCAAAGCTGGCTTGCTGCAGTTAAACCCCACCATCCCCTTGTTGAAAATGATGCATATGTAGTTAGTTCTGATGTAAGTCTTGCTGGGTACATTTGTACTCACGTTTGCCTATTTTATGTTTTGCAGAGAGACTTCAGTCTCACTAGTAGTTCCGCGTGGACTTCGACGTTTAGCTTGTTACCTCAGCTACGATCTTGTGCCCTCGGCAGGATCTGGTAGATAGTCAGGCTTCTCAGCCTTTTTCCATTTATAGATGTCTGTACCCAGACATGATAGCTTCCGCTTGTGCTTTGACTTGTATGCTCTGAAGTGTTGGGTCATGAGACCCATGTTTGTAATATCTCGCTCCTCGGAGCCTAATGAATAAATTACTTGAGTCGTAGAGTCATGTTGTGATGCCATGTTGTATTTGCACATATCGAGCATATTGTGTGTATGTTATTGAAATGCTTGGTATGTGTGGGATCTGACCATCTAGTTGTTTATCTTTAGTAGCCTCTCTTACCGGGAAATGTCTCCTAGTGTTTCCACTGAGCCATGGTAGCTTGCTACTGCTCCGGAACACTTAGGCTGGCCGGCATGTGTCCTTCTTCGTTCCTGTGTCTGTCCCTTCGGGGAAATGTCACGCTTTGAGTACCGGAGTCCTGTTAGCCCGCTACAGCCCGGTTTACCGGAGTCCTGCTAGCCCAGTGCTACAGCCCGGACCCACTTGCTGATGACCGACACGTTCGAAGCTGGGTCATGGATGCCTGTCCCTGTAAGTCTGTGCCACTTTGGGTTTACGACTAGCCATGTCAGCCCGGGCTCCTTTATCATATGGATGCTAGCGACACTGTCATATACGTGTGCCAAAAGGCGCAAACGGTCCCGGGCAAAGGTAAGGCGACACCCGTGGGAATACCGTGCGTGAGGCCGCAAAGTGATATGAGGTGTTACATGCTAGGTCGATGTGGCATTGAGTCGGGGTCCTGACAGCGTTGGTATCAGAGCTTGACTGCCTGTAGGATTACCAAGCCAAACTGGTCGAAGTTGAGTCTAGAAATTCCTTAGTTATATAAGGGAATTGATTGTGGGATGGAACGTAAGGCTCTTTTACTCCTTATACCTTATGCCTTCTGATCTGAGTCATCATCTTCTCTTCTACGGGGATTAAGAACTAGGCTATCTCCTCTTTCTATCAGGATCACGTGTTACTAATCCGTAGACTTATAGATTGTTGGATTTAAGCTTGAGTTCAGTTCCTACTACTTCCGTATGTTAATTGTTGATCTCGAAATCTTGATATTGTGCTTCGGAGTGGTTATGCCACCATTTTTGTGAATGTCTCAAATCTTTTTGAGCATTTACAGCCGTTATGCTGTCCGAGTCATCCCAGGTTTCTAAAGAGTCTGATGCATTTGCAAAATCCTTTCCCTCTGGTTTCGATGTTCCTTTATGCCAGCTCAATCACACTAATTGTTGAGTTGAGGTATTTTATTGCCTCGACATATATGTTGGAGATATTATTATGACCCTAGGTGTCTTAGGGGATCATCTAGTAGTCTAGCCATGATTTATGTTCCAGTGTGATGACTCTGGCCGTCATTATCGAAAGCATCCCGTGATGCCATTTAGTAGTAGGTATTCTATCCCTGGGTTTTGAACCCGAGATTCACCCTACTTGCTTCATGTTGATAGTAATTGCTAGTGCCTTTAGGATATTAGTAACCTTTGCGATAGTCCTTGAAGTCCGTGGTATCTTCTTCTTCCAAATACCATGAACTACTTATGGCAGAAGTTCCTCGTTGAACTGAAATATCACCACAGGATTATTCTTGAGGAGTTCTCCATTCATAAATCGTGACTCTGCCAGTTCTACTTTTCTGCATGGGTTATCCGGAAGAAATATGTTGAACTTGGTTCGACATACTAATTTATGCATCCACAACTCAGAAAATTATATGTTCCTTTGAGTTGCTCTCTTTAGTTGCATTCTGACCCTCGTCTATCAATCGATAGTCAAGAGTATGCGTGCGTTCGTTTATCGATGCCTATTACTCTTGTGGTCCGTCAAGCCATTCTATCGCAGAATGACTAGGAGAAACAAACTCCAGTACCTCTTCCATATCCAGGATTGGGTCAAAGTAGTTGTGTTCCGCAGATCAAGATACAATCCAGCTTCTGGTCTGCTCTACCCTGAAGTATTACCTTCTTTATGACAGGAATTTCATGAGAATTGCACCACCTTTTGTGAATTCTTGACATAGTGATACTTCACGCCATCCTTTTCATTCCTCGGTTCCGTGTTGTTGCAGCCGGAGTGCCGACAAGTGAATCATGATGTGTGAAATCAATACTCCTAGCAACTCCGTTACTTGGTAGTTAAATGGACAATAACGTCATCCTTAGCGAGTTGACTATTGAATCATCACCCTAAGGTTGATTGTGCTACCTAGTCCATTTTCCTGGTGCACTCCTCGATTGATGAGATAGGATTTGCTAAGTCCTCACTCATTCGATCATATCGTCTTGCCCTCAAAAGCGAGATTGCTCTCGAGCTTAGTAACATATCGGTGGTTCGTGATTTTCCGAATATCTTCTCGGAAGTATTACCAGGTTGTCCCCTGACTGTTATGTTGAGCTCGTGATCAAGTTGGTTTCTTGTGAACCACCTTCTCTCCAAGAATCGGTGTTAGATATCCCTGAGCTAGTTGGTTAAGTTAGACAACAACTTGGAGAGTTGGAAGATAAAAGCTTGCCTGACTTAGTTCGTTCCAAAGGGATATTCTTGTGTAGTGTGTGCTGAAGAAAGATGATATCTTCATCGATTGGTTCCTGTGATCAGTTGCTGGACCTATTGTCTTATCAATCCCTTGATTTGAGTGTGGGCTATCGTCAAATCAAATCAGTACCAACGATGCTCGTAATGTTGTCCTACTCGTGGTTGATCCCTCGAGCATACACCATTACATCTTTGGTCTGACCAATGCTATCACCGTGTTCACATGATGGTGGAAGTCCAGTGATATGGAAATTCCGATGAGTTGCTGTTGAGCCCATCAGTAGCATTTTGTCTCCCCCCATGAATCATGTTGAACATCAACCTAGTGTTGGAAACTTTTGAAAGCATTTCTTCATGCTAACTCATGAAGTATTTGTTTGATGAAAGGAGTGACTTCCTCTTATACACGTGCATTTGGTGAAAGTTGCCGCCGTGGATTTGAGAAAGTTAGTTTTGCTTCCTCTGGAATCATCCCAAGTCAGTCATGCATACGTGCGAAGTATTCTGTGGTCTGGAGACTTGCAACCTTCATTCCATATGTGTTCCGAGCACACCAAGCCACTGATTGATTTGTTCAAGGAGAAGAAGTTCCTTCTTAAGAGTATACCTTATGCAAGGATTTTGATATCCTCGTTGATGGTTCCCCACCTGAACTCGGTAGTGTTTTATTATAAGACTACCACGTGGTCATGCTTGTCTGGGACAGCGTGTTCACATGTTTGTAGCAGAACCAGCTCATGTTTTGGAGCTTGCTATCGTAGTTCATCTCCCGAGAATCCCGCAACGTCATCTCGTCGATTTGTGTTGCAAACTTCCGTTTTTCTTCCTAGACTCGATGAGTCTGGAATATCCTGACACCAACCAGATGTGAATCTCAGGCAGATATGATGGTTGGAATATTTCCCAAGAATTATAATATTGGTCGCGCGATAACCGGTAAAGTGGATGTCGTGGCCAACACACCCAGCCAGAAAACCTGTTATTATAATATCTTGATTGATGAAGTTGGCCACCTCCCCATAGGGATTTCGTAGGATTTACTCCCTAGTTACCCCTATGGATTTCTGTGTTCCGAAGTCCGACCTTTTACTTGATGTTCTAGTTATCAAACCGTATCTATGAATGGGATACACTAGCACATCAAGGAGAACATTAGAAGCGGAGTGCTAAATGTCTCTCGGTCGATCATCCAGATTTTATTTCCTTGGCCCCGCCAAGGGTGAAATCTGAGAAAGTGTTATCCTCCTTTGCATCTGCATCGTCCATCGCTATTCATCATGGTAGTATGTTGTGTTGTCAGCACCCTTGACACGAATGTTGATAAAACCTTGATGATTGTGGAAATGCTCAAGTTCTTGAGAGCACGCACAAGCGCTACGTGTTATCATCGGCACTAACTGGGTTTGCTCTCAGTCTCCTCGGCAATGCTATGACCTCTTCAAACAGTGAATTCACTCCCTATTGTTGGGTTCTTCCCCAGTTACCAGAATCATTCCTAGCATTTGCATTTTGTTCCTAGCTTGCACCGCCAATGTGCCATTCTACCATGGGTCTCTTCCATTTCCGGTGATAAGCAAATTCATCCATTACGTTGTCTTCAACAAGGTAATCCACATCATCCAAGTCCGAGTATGCCATTCTACCGACCCCCTCCAAACGATCGCTCGAGAATTGCCTTAGGCTGGTTTAAAGAGTTTCAATGATCTCTGAATCAAAAGTAATTCTTTTTGCCACTTAAGGGGATATCTCTACGAGTCACCTTCCCTAAGGTGTATCGTTATGGTATCATGGCAACTCAACTCCTCGCTACGTTGACAATCGTTTACCACCTTCTTAGGTATGAAATTGTTGTCTACCTAGTGAACCTTCGTCATCCGTTTCTTCCACCCCTATTGATGTGTATCTCGTGTCTCAACCCGAAAGATGGTTCTATGTCTCATTCCGTAAGTTAATCTTGAGTTGTTCGATCTTCGAGGAGATCGACCCTTCTAGAGTCTCCTTCTCCCCCCCCCCCCTGTCATGTTGACAGGATTTCTCAGAGCAAGACATCAAGACAAAGATGGTGATCGAATCAACGTTTCTATGAAGTGCACCCTGGATCCTGAAGATTATACTAGTTACGTTTCCCCTTCACCTTACCCTACGCTTGAATCTCGAGACGAGATTCTTGTTTAGTGGGGGTGAGTTGTCACATCCCTAGCTTCAGGCATTGCTCTAGGTTAGCTTCATGTGTGCATCATGTCTATATTTTTGAAACTTGAATTGAGGAATATTGGAAGCCTCAAAACCCTAAATAAAAGAGGGGCAAAAACCCTAGAAATCTCATTCATTGCTCCAAAATGCTCCTCTTAAATGTTTGATAATTTTTGGTAAGGGTTCTGGTCCCAACCAAAATATTGAACATTTTTAAGGAGTTATTTTTGGGACTTTGAATTTAATTCATTAGTTATTTGAATTTGAATTATATTCATATAATTAGAATATAATTTCAAATATCCCTGAAATATTTTATAAGCTTTTGGAAAAGTCCATCTAGCAATATAAAATATTCAGTGGAGTTTTTGGCATTGTTTGAATTATTTTTAAAATTCAAAACAGTGGCAAAATAATTTAAATAAAACAAAAACAGAAGAAAAATATAAAACAGAATGTAAATAAAAGCAGAGAGAGAGTTTTACCTCAGCTTACCTCGCAGCCCACCTGGCCCAACTCCAGTGGCCCAGCCGGCCCAGCCCACCTCCTCCCCCTTGTCCTCTTCCTCCTCTGCCAGGAGGACGAACAGAGGCGAGGCGTGGCGCGCGCCGACGCTGCCTCGGCCACCTCCTGCTTCCCCCTGGCCACCTCCTGCTTCCTCTCGTCGCCCTGGACCCCGTCCGCGACGCCACGCAGCCCCCCAGGCCTCTCACTCTCTCCCCGAGCTCCTCTCCTCCTCTGGCTCTCTCGCGCGCAGCCACCGAACACACCCGCCGCCGCCGACGAGCTTCCCCGTGGCCACCGGCCACCCCTAGCCTCGCCGATGCGCCCAGGAGCTCCCCCTCGACCCCTCCTTCCTCCCCACCGACCCACGGCCCTACGGACGCGCCACAACGCCGCCGGCATCGCCGTTTCCATCGCCGGCCGCCGAGGATCTTCACCGTCAATTCGCCACCATCGTCGCTTCCCGAGCTCGCTGACCCTCCCTGCACGATCCCCGTGAGTCCCTGCTTCGTTTCCCCCTAACCCCAAGCCCGATTACGAGCTCTAGCCGCCCCCTCTACCGGAGCCGAGACGCTCCGCCGCACGGACTCGTCGCCGGCGAAGCCCCGGTGACCAAATGGCCCCGCGCGTGCGTCCGTTGCACTCTCAACGACCCGTGGAGCGACGCTAGCGTGGCAGCTAGCTTGTTTGCAAGCTGCAGCGCTAACCCCGCACCCACCCGAGCTCCGGCCGCCGCCTCGGGCTCCATTCCGGCGAACCCCGGCCACCCCCGCACCTCCCGTTGGCCCCCCTAGATGCGCACGGGCACGGGCTACCTTCTGGTGCCCTTCGCACGTCCAGCCGCCGCCCGTAGCGCAACCCCGGTGAACTTCCGCCGCGTTTCGGGTCGCCGCCGGCCGAACTCCGGTGGCCAGTGACGTGGCGCTGTCATTAGCCACTAATGACGCGCTAACCAACCCCCTAGGCCACTGACAGCGGGCCCCACCCCTGGTCAAACCCCAGTCAGCGCTGGGTTTGACCGGGATTAGCTCCTGTGTCACTGACGTGTGGCCCCCACACGTCAGGTTTGACCGAGCCAGCCCAGTTGACCCTGCTGACGTCACTGTGACGTGGGGCTGACGCAATAAGTATTTTCTGGATTTAATATTATTCAGGAAATTTCAGAAAATAGCTAAAACTTCAATAAATCATAGAAAATTAACCGTAACTCCAAATTAAATAATTTATATATGAAAAATTATCAGAAAAATTCAAGGAATCCATCTGTACCATTTTCATGCATGTTAGAACAACTTATAGCTGCTGTTTAGCACAAATCATATAAAGGGCATTTAAATATCCACATATGGAGTTTGAATTTGAATCTTGGATTCAAACCAACTCCATTTAATCTGGTCTTAGTTGCATTAGCCCAACACACATTCATTTTGCCATGTCATGATCATGCATCATATTGTGCATTGCATTGATTGTGTTCCCTTCTGTGTTGCCGGTATTTGTCCCCTCTCGATAGACGTGATACCGATGATGTGATCGTTGACACTGATGAAGACTCAATGTTATCTTCAGAAGTGCCAGGCAAGCAAAACCCCCTTGTTCATTCCGATACAATCCTACTCTCTCGCTCCTGCTCTCTTTTAATGCATTAGGACAACACCGATTCATCTGTTACTTGCTGCGGTAGCTGAACCCCTTTATCCTTTGCATGACCTGTCATTCCACAGTAAATAGATGAAACCCACTAGTATGAGTAGGAGTTGTTTGAGCCCTGTTGTGCCTACTCATTCATGTTTGTTTGTCATGCCTGCTACTGCTTAGAGTTGAGTCAGGTCTGATTCATCGGGGATGAATCAGAGGTGTGTGAACATGTCCTACTGTGTGTGAGCTAAGTGTGTGAACACGATTTGGTAAAGGTAGCGGTGAGAGGCCATGTAGGAGTACATGGTGGGTTGTCTCATTGCAGCCGTCCTCAGGAACTGAGTTCTGTGTTTGTGATCCATGATTCAGCTACTACCACGCATTGGGCCCGAAACCAATGGACCCTCTCGGCTTCTTGATCACCCTTGTCCTCTGTCCAGGAGTTGCAAGTAGTTTCTGGTGTTTGTAGTATGCTGGAGGCCGTGGGCAGCGCTGACCGTAGGGGTGGGCTGTGATGCGGTAGGCACGTGGCACGGTGTACCGGGCGCCCGTTTGGTGTCTCGGGAACCCTGTTCACATCGTTTGGGGCTGTGAGCGAAACTCCGGCCGGATCTCCTCATGGATGGAACCCGAATAGGCGATAAACCTGGACTAGAGACTCGAGTGTTTAGGCAGGCCGTGGCCGACACCCACGTTGGGCTTCCGCTTGAAGGTTGCCGAGTACATGTCGTGTAAACGGCGGTAAGTGGTGAGAGCGTGTGTGAAGAAGTACACCCCTGCAGGGTTAACATCATCTATTCGAATAGCCGTGTCCGCGGAAAAGGACTTCTGGGTTGCTTATATCAGTTCATAGACAAGTGAAAGTGGATACTTTAAAATGCGCAAGATAAGCGTGAGTGCTATGGATGGCGTTCTCGTAGGGAGACGGGAGCGGATCCATAGTGGTGTATTGATATGGTGAATATGTGGACTCGTGTGCGCCACCTCAAAAGAGTCGCTTGCAGTCGTAGTTTAGTATAGCCACCGAGTCAAAGCTGGCTTGCTGCAGTTAAACCCCACCATCCCCTTGTTGAAAATGATGCATATGTAGTTAGTTCTGATGTAAGTCTTGCTGGGTACATTTGTACTCACGTTTGCCTATTTTATGTTTTGCAGAGAGACTTCAGTCTCACTAGTAGTTCCGCGTGGACTTCGACGTTTAGCTTGTTACCTCAGCTACGATCTTGTGCCCTCGGCAGGATCTGGTAGATAGTCAGGCTTCTCAGCCTTTTCCATTTATAGATGTCTGTACCCAGACATGATAGCTTCCGCTTGTGCTTTGACTTGTATGCTCTGAGTGTTGGGTCATGAGACCCATGTTTGTAATATCTCGCTCCTCGGAGCCTAATGAATAAATTACTTGAGTCGTAGAGTCATGTTGTGATGCCATGTTGTATTTGCACATATCGAGCATATTGTGTGTATGTTATTGAAATGCTTGGTATGTGTGGGATCTGACCATCTAGTTGTTTATCTTTAGTAGCCTCTCTTACCGGGAAATGTCTCCTAGTGTTTCCACTGAGCCATGGTAGCTTGCTACTGCTCCGGAACACTTAGGCTGGCCGGCATGTGTCCTTCTTCGTTCCTGTGTCTGTCCCTTCGGGGAAATGTCACGCTTTGAGTACCGGAGTCCTGTTAGCCCGCTACAGCCCGGTTTACCGGAGTCCTGCTAGCCCAGTGCTACAGCCCGGACCCACTTGCTGATGACCGACACGTTCGAAGCTGGGTCATGGATGCCTGTCCCTGTAAGTCTGTGCCACTTTGGGTTTACGACTAGTCATGTCAGCCCGGGCTCTTTATCATATGGATGCTAGCGACACTGTCATATACGTGTGCCAAAAGGCGCAAACGGTCCCGGGCAAAGGTAAGGCGACACCCGTGGGAATACCGTGCGTGAGGCCGCAAAGTGATATGAGGTGTTACATGCTAGGTCGATGTGGCATTGAGTCGGGGTCCTGACAGTGTTGGTATCAGAGCTTGACTGCCTGTAGGATTACCAAGCCAAACTGGTCGAAGTTGAGTCTAGAAATTCCTTAGTTATATAAGGGAATTGATTGTGGGATGGAACGTAAGGCTCTTTTACTCCTTATACCTTATGCCTTCTGATCTGAGTCATCATCTTCTCTTCTACGGGGATTAAGAACTAGGCTATCTCCTCTTTCTATCAGGATCACGCGTTACTAATCCGTAGACTTATAGATTGTTGGATTTAAGCTTGAGTTCAGTTTCTACTACTTCCGTATGTTAATTGTTGATCTCGAAATCTTGATATTGTGCTTCGGAGTGGTTATGCCACCATTTTTGTGAATGTCTCAAATCTTTTTTGAGCATTTACAGCCGTTATGCTGTCCGAGTCATCCCAGGTTTCTAAAGAGTCTGATGCATTTGCAAAATCCTTTCCCTCTGGTTTCGATGTTCCTTTATGCCAGCTCAATCACACTAATTGTTGAGTTGAGGTATTTTATTGCCTCGACATATATGTTGGAGATATTATTATGACCCTAGGTGTCTTAGGGGATCATCTAGTAGTCTAGCCATGATTTATGTTCCAGTGTGATGACTCTGGCCGTCATTATCGAAAGCATCCCGTGATGCCATTTAGTAGTAGGTATTCTATCCCTGGGTTTTGAACCCGAGATTCACCCTACTTGCTTCATGTTGATAGTAATTGCTAGTGCCTTTAGGATATTAGTAACCTTTGCGATAGTCCTTGAAGTCCGTGGTATCTTCTTCTTCCAAATACCATGAACTACTTATGGCAGAAGTTCCTCGTTGAACTGAAATATCACCACAGGATTATTCTTGAGGAGTTCTCCATTCATAAATCGTGACTCTGCCAGTTCTACTTTTCTGCATGGGTTATCCGGAAGAAATATGTTGAACTTGGTTCGACATACTAATTTATGCATCCACAACTCAGAAAATTATATGTTCCTTTGAGTTGCTCTCTTTAGTTGCATTCTGACCCTCGTCTATCAATCGATAGTCAAGAGTATGCGTGCGTTCGTTTATCGATGCCTATTACTCTTGTGGTCCGTCAAGCCATTCTATCGCAGAATGACTAGGAGAAACAAACTCCAGTACCTCTTCCATATCCAGGATTGGGTCAAAGTAGTTGTGTTCCGCAGATCAAGATACAATCCAGCTGGTGGAGTAGCGCGCGTTGGAGGCTAGATGAACAGGAGCTCATGGATGAACAGTCGCAGGTGGAGGCTGGAGGAGGTCGACGGTGGATGAACAGTATCCCGTGGAGGCTGGAGGAGGTCGACGGTGGAGATGAACAGTATCCCGTGGAGTCCCGTTTTGCGGTACGCCACACCCCTCCCGATGAACAGGACCCCCATTTCGACCGTAGCGCTCCAACACAAGTCCGTTTCGTCCGTTTTGCGGTACGCCACACCCCTACCGATCAACAGGACCCCCTTTTTGACTGTAGGAGGTTCGTTTCCTCCGTTTTGCGGTACGCCAGACGCATCCCGATAAACAGGATCCCGTTTCGAACATGGCCGGTCAAAGACAAGGCCGTTTCCTCCGTTGTATGGTACACCAGGCCTCATTTCCATCGCATGTTCCGTCCAAGCCGGTTGGCTCCCATGCGTTCTGTTGCCTCCCGATGAACACGACGCATTATGTTGCCTCCCAATTAACACGACGCATTCTGTTGCCTCCCCATGAACACGACGACGACGCAGTTTCTTCGTTCCGACCCAGCCATGTACACGAGCCCTGGCCGTACATATATATGCGTGATTAGGCGTTCGAGACCCCGCCCGTATGTATGTAGGTGCCCGTATTTTCTTTCTTGCACACTGGCCACTGTACGTACGTGTACATGCTACGTGCGCGCCTCTACTACGACACGTGCGCGCCTCTACATCGACGAGTATATATGTACGTACACGTTTGGGACCAAAATGACAACGCTACGTACGCTTCGACCAGGTGGGTCCCGACTGTCATGCACTTCCTTGCGTGCGAAGATGTAGCTGGTGGGTCCCAGCAGTCAGGGGGGCGAATCATTTTTTTTGCCCAGACGCACTTCCTTGCGTAAGAAGAAGTAGTTGGTGGGTCCTAGCAGTCACGAGGAAACATATTTTCGTTAAATACGGTGGCCCATCTGGTGGGTCCCTAATGTTAGGTGGAGGAATAATTATTTTGCGCGTAATAAGGAGGGACTTCCTTGCTGCGGCCGTGGACCCAGCTGTCAGCCTCTCCACGTACGGTCCACTTCAGATGCATGTCGGTCATTGACCACGTTGACCAGGCCGCGCCAAGAGCACCAGGGCGGTGGATGACGGTGAGGCCTAGGAAGGGAACGAGACGGAGGCAGGGAAGACTCGGCAGTTGTTTCCCACGCGGAGGGGATTACGACTATACGAGGGTTTACTGGTTCGTCTGCCTTCGCCGGAGAATAACAGCAGGTGTGGGTTAGTAGAGAGATGGCTAGGCCAGCGATGGGAGTATGGTGGGGCGGTGAGCCTGAGTGGCAGCACAGCCGACCGCGGGGAGGAGGGAGCAGGCTGTATCGTCGGCGCTTGTTTGAGAGGCTGGAGCAGGAAGAGCGGAGATTGAAGAAGCACGACGGCTGTTGGATGGAAATCCAACAGTCGCTGCTTGTGCGTCAACCTTTTTTTTAGGAAAGCCTCAAATCTATGGAAAACAGCATACATCCCATCTGCCATTATTTCTAATAATTTATAGCCCATTTGCTAATTCTTAAGGTTTTTTTGGAGCCCATATTCTTTTTGTTAGCATTACAGCCCATATTGTGGCCACGGTTAAAAAAGTATAAGAATTTTTGCATATTTCGGTGCGGTCTGAACTGTTTTTAATCCTGAAATTTCGAGTCACATTCAAACTGATTTTAAAAGTAAATGTATATCAATATAAAATCCAACAAATTGTCCACGCATAAAAATCAATGCAATTTAAAATCTCGAAATGAAAAAACGAAATTTGAAACTAATTGCCGGTTTGATGTGTTTTAAAAATGTACAGCCCATTTCTCATTACTGATAGGCCATTTTCTCGGCCAGCCGAATGAAGCTCTCCTCATCTTGAAAGATTTGCAGCCCAACAGGCCTGACAGAGTGACTTGGCAAATCACAAAAAACTGGGATGTGGTCGTGGACCCAGCTGCGGCCGTGGACCCAGCTGTCAGCCTCTCCATGTACAGTACTCTTCCGATGGAAGTCAGTCATTGACCACGTTGACCACGCCACGCCGAGAGCACGAAGGCGGTGGACGACGGTGAGGCCTAGGAAGGAGAAGACGCGGAGCCAGGGAAGATGCGACAGTGGATGCCCACGCGGAGAGGAGTACGAGGGTTCACTGGTTCGGCTGTGGTGTGAGGCTGTCGTCGCCGCAGAATAATAGGGGGTGTGGGTGAGTAGAGGGATGCCCTGGGCCAGCGGTGGGAGTAGTAGGGGGCAGTGAGGCCTCTGCGGCATCACAGCCAACCACAAGAGGCAAGAGCATGCGGCACGACCGGCGCTGCTTTGGGCGGCTGGAGCAAGAAGACCACAAGTTGAAGAAGCGCTATGGCCGTTGGATGGACATCGTACGGTCACTAGAGCTAGAATCGTTCGTATTGACTAAGTTGACAAAGCCCTCCGTCCCCGTCAACTTAGTAGGCCCACAAGTCAGCCACCCACTATGGTGGGTCCCAGCTAGCAGGGGGGTATTCATTTTTTGTGCGTAATAAGGAGGCACTTCCTTGCGTGTGAAGATATAGCTGGTGGGTCCGACCTGTCAGCGGGGAAACGGATTTTCCACGAAATACATAAGCCCTTCCCACGTACAGTCCATGTACAGTGTGTAATGAGGAGGAACTTTCCTTGCGTGCCACCATGGACCTCGTGGGTCTCAGCCATCATGCTCTCCACGTATAGTCCTCTTCCGATGACTCTCGTACGTTGACCACGCCGCGCCGAGCGCACCGAGGTGGTGGACGACGGCGAGGCCCAGACTGGAACGACCCGGAGATGGGGAAGACGCGGCAGTGGAGTCGCAGA
Source organism: Triticum aestivum (assembly GCF_018294505.1). Lineage (NCBI taxonomy): Eukaryota > Viridiplantae > Streptophyta > Magnoliopsida > Poales > Poaceae > Triticum > Triticum aestivum. Next base: position 126,044,511 of record NC_057801.1, on the reverse strand, counting down.
CGAAGAGGAGTGGGAAACTTGATTGGTTCGGGTGCGGGGTGGGCCTACACTCGGCAGATAATAACAGGAGGTGCAGAGTGGAGGGATGGTCTGGCCGTCTTCAGGGTAGCGTTTCACTGAGGAGCGCAAAACAACACCGCTAGACGCCGAAGGCTGGAGTAGGCGGTCCCGGCAGCGCTGGGGGAAGAAGACGAGAGATTGAAGAAGAATGCCGGCCGTTGGATGTAAATCCAACGCTTTGTTATGCTACGACCTACTGTCCCACATGTCAGCCAGTCCATTTGTTTTTTAAGTCCATTTGGTGGGCTGGGTGAAACAATGATGTAGCATCTATGTAGCCCATTTATATATGGTAGAATTTAAATCCCATTTGCATTTTTCTCGAAATCCGCGGACTTGTTGGCTGGGTGAAAATATCATGTTGGGCTAGATGGAGAAATGTTATAAAAATATAAACACATGATTGCACGTCTATTACTGCATTGGCCAGTAAAATCTTTGCAACCTTATGTACGCAATCACTAGGAGTTAACTTGCCAAGTTATATATAAACAATTATTATTATTATTTGGTAAGAACTTTCAACTTACGAAATAAAATATCATTTAAATTTGATGAGTTAATAGTACTTGGGGTATTATTATTTTTTAGGCTAGACGTGGGACAGTTGAGTTGGTTCTAGGGAAAAGTACTGGGAGAAAACTCAGTTTACATCAAAAAAGAAAGTGGGAGAAAATTCAGAGACCTGCTTGGTCCACCTGAGGAGGGGAATATGTTGGGAGGAAGGAGATTCAAAGCACGGCAGCCAAGTGAACTATTTTTTTAACGGACAAGTGAACTAGTTACATACATAAGCAAATAGCCACTAAAAAAGCAATCAGGTTAATGGGTTCTTAAAAGAAATATTTTGGACAAAACAGATAATTACGACACATAGGCTAATGCATGAAACACTCAGATGATAAAGGTGCTTATAAACAGATAAAGTACAACATCTAGACCTTCCTGGCACGCTTGATCATGACGCTGCGGCTGTCCGTGTACTCGTCGGTTATGGGAAGCAGACACGCCCTCATGTCCAAGATCTGCATGTACAAGTCGTAGCATGCGTATGCGTCCTTGGCCGTGTAGGTTATGTAGGATAGATTCAGAGGTACCTCCCACGTGTTCAGGTCCTTGGTATCGTTGTCTTCTTTCATGTTGGCGTATCAGGGGTTGATGATGGTCTCGGCGAGGTCAACCACGGAGTCCTTCTCCTGCCCGTTGTTGATGATCTTGTATTGCTTCTGGATGTCGACAAGCTTGTTGCACCAGATGGCCGAATCGTCACATCCTTCCTTCTGTCCATCGTGGCGAAGGTGCAGTCGGCGCTGCCGATGAAACGGGCGAATGCTCCAGAACCTCTGATGGCCCTACAGAAGTGGTAGATGAGAACCTCGTCCCGCACACATACCTGGGCGACGACAATCCGCTGGTCCCTATCAGGAGGCGAATGGATGGGAACAAGGTCTAGTCCTGCAACTCTCGGTGTTCCGGGAACGGGGGTCCCCAGAATTGCCTGCCTGCGGCCTGCGGCGTGGCTCGGGCAGTGGCCCAGTACGGCCCATCTTCATCGACTCAAGCTCAAGACCCTCGTGAGGGGGCCTCGCAGGGCGGACGACAGGAAGCTTCCTCAGGAGCGGCCTCGCCAGGCAGGCTCGCGAGGAGGCAGAGAGATCAAGGCGAGGGTACCTCGCGAGGTGCTCATGATGCAAGCCATGATGATCGAGGCCAGGCGGGCGCCGGCCTGCGCAGTGCCCTTGTTTCCTCTTTGGTGCAAAGAAAGCAAACACAGACCAAGGCATCAGGCAAAGGCTACCATTTCGGTGCAACAACACCAAGACCAGCAGGGCGGCAGGAAGGAGGTCACCATGGAGCCCAAGATGGCATCATCATCAAAGTCTTTGGCAGTCGAAGACCAACTTTAGTCAGGATAAGTGTACTAGATGTTCCCCTTCAAAATGGCCGTTGTTGGCGCCCTTCCCACTCAATATTTGGGAAGAGGCCCAAGGCCTCTATATATAGGGCTAGCCACCATAGTAGAGAAGGGGAGAGCAATCTGGGAGATCTAGAGAGCTGGGATCGAATCCTTCCCAAGCAGAGCCACACCACAAGAACATCCCTCGCGAGGCTGTTCTTCCCTTGTATTGCTCATCATCAGCCTCTGAGGCAATCCACACACCACACACTGGAGTAGGGTATTACACCACAATGGTGGCCTGAACCAGTATAAACTCTGTGTCCCTTGTGTTGTTCGTCTTGCTAGCCTAGATTCTTAGCAAGGCTTTGGGACGTGGGTTGGTAGAGGAGAGATCTTCGCGTGCACCCTCGAGTTCAAACCTCAAGGGTATACCGGAACCCAACATCCGACATTTGGCGCGCCAGGTAGGGGTGCGCCGGAGCTCTCCCTGTCAACGGCCCGTTCTACGTCAACACTGCGCTTCGTCCTCATGGCAGGAAATGCGCCACCCGCTCCGGCCGCAGGGGCCGGCGTCGGGCCCTGGGGGCTCCGAGCACTGGCCCCCGCCTTGCGACGGGTGCAGTGGCCAAACAAGTTCAAGCCAGAGATGCCGCCGCGCTACGACGGCGCGGCAGATCCGCTAGCTTTCCCGCTAGCATATGAGGAGGCCATCCTCAAGGCCGGGGCGATGACCGTGTCATGGCCAACTGGCTGCCCATGGCACTCACTAGCGTCCCGCGCATGTGGCTGCTCCACTCACCAGTGTCTTCGGTGGCCTCCTGGGAGGAGCTGTGCAGCCTCTTCCTCGCCCACCACGCAGCACCGACACTCCCAGTCGTTGCAGCTCTCCTAGGTGGCTCGCAAGCCCCACCCACGAGACACCACGTCAAGCCGTTCGTCCGCCAGGTCGGCACCGCCCTGACTTGCCGCCCAGCTCCACCGGGTTGGGCGGCACCAAAGGCCGACTTGACCTTCTGCTTGGATGACCACCCCGCCAACACTGCCTACTCGGGTGTGCTCCCGATGATGTGTACTCCCACCATCTGCCAGGTGGCCGTCACCAGGACCCTCATCGATGGCGGGGCCGGCCTCAATGTGCTCTCAATCGAGGCCTTCAGCCTCCTCCACGTGCCGCTGGAGCGACTCCGACCCAGCCAGCCCTTCTCGGACGTCAGGGGCAGCCCCACCGGCTCCCTGGGGCAGATCCGCCTCCCGGTGACATTCGGCACCCAAGCCAACTTCCGCACGGAGCTAGTCGACTTCGACGTTGCCCCCATCGGCCTCCCGTACAACACCATCCTCGGCTACCCGGCTTTGGCCCAGTTCATGGCAGCAACCCACCCGGCTTACAACCTGATGAAAATGCCCGGGAGCCGTGGCATCCTGACCGTAGCCGGAGATGCCAAAGATTCCCTGCAGGCACTCAAGATCGCTTTGAAGGCGGCCACAGTGGCGCAACCCACCAGCGCCAATCCCCTCAAGGCAAAAGGGGCTGCGCCCACCAAGAAGAAGCAGGTGTTCACCCAAGACAAAGCGGAGACCAAGCAAGTACCGGTCGACAAGGATGGGTCCTCCTGCGCCACCTTCACCATTGGTGCTAATCTCGACCCCGAACAACAGGAGGCCCTGGTGAAGTTCCTGCGCGCGAACAAGGAGGTGTTCGCGTGGGAAACCAAGCAGCTGGCGAGGGTCCCCAGGCAGGTGATCGAGCATCACCTGAACATCTATCCCAATGTACGTCCAGTGAAGCAGAAGGCAAGGCGGCAGTCCACCGAGAAGCAAGCTTTCATCGTCCAAGAAACCCGCAAGTTGGAGGCCGCGGGAGTCATTCGCAAGGTTTGCTATCCGGAATGCTGGCGAACCCTATCGTTGTGCCAAAGAAGGGGGGGAAGGAACGCATGTGCGTCCATTTTACCAACCTCAACAAGGCCTGCCCACAGGATCCGTTCCCGCTCCTCCGCATCGATCAAATCATCGACTCTACTGCTAAGTGCGACCTGTTGTGCTTCCTGGATGCTTTCTCAGGCTATCACCAAATCAAGATGGCGGTCGAAGATGTGGAGCAGACGGCTTTCCTGACCCCGTGTGGGGTGTACTGCTACACCTGCATGCCGTTCGGGTTGCACAACACGGGCGCAACCTTTCAGCGGCTGATGCACATCGCATTAGGCCGGAAGCTCGGGAGGAACGATGAGGCTTACGTCGACGACATAGTGGTAAAGACTCGGGAGGCGAAGACTCTGATACAGGACCTGGAAGAAACCTTCACGAGCCTTTGTGAAGTGGACCTGCGGCTCAACCCAGAGAAGTGCGTGTTTGGTGTTCCCTCCGGCAAGCTTCTAGGTTTCCTCGTGTCCCACAGAGGGATCGAGGCTAACCCGGAGAAGTTCAAGGAAATCGAGGACTTGAGTCCGCTGCAAACTCTTAGGGAAATGCAGAAGCTCGTCGGGCGGGTAACTGCACTAGGGCGCTTCATCTCCAAGCTAGGGGAGCGTGCTTTGCCCTTCTTCAAGGTAATGAAGAGGAAGGGCCCATTTGAATGGACCCAAGAGGCTGACGAAGCATTCCAAGATCTCAAGAAGTACCTGACTAGCCCTCCTGTGATGGTAGTGCCACGCCCGCAGGAGCCTGTGGTGATTTATCTCACCGCCACACCATACTCCGCCAGCGCAACTCTGGTGGTCGTTCTGGAGGAGCACCGGGCCAAGACCGCACCAGTCCCGGCAACCCCAGGCCAGGAAGACCCCGCAGGGGTCACGCCCTCAGCAGACACAAGTCAGCCTCAGCAAGGAGGCGTCCTCACGGCTAAGGGGGCTCCACCAGTCCGTCAGGAGCTGGGGGCTCTTGCGCCTCAGGAGGCGCTTGACTCCCTGGAGGGTGCGGGCTCTGTCGCTGCGCCCGCCCTCATTGAGCATCCCGTGTACTTTGTCAGCACGGTGCTGAGGGATGCAAGGGCACGGTATCCCATGCCTCAGAAGCTCCTGCTCGCACTGTTGGTGGCCTCTCAGAAGCTGCGGCACTACTTCCAAGGTCATCCCATCAAGGTCGTCTCAGCATATCCGTTGGAAAGGGTGCTCAGAAGTCCTAACTCAGCGGGAAGGGTTGCCGAATGGAACATCGAGTTGCAAGTGTTTCAGTTGGAATTCAGCACGACTAGGGTCGTTAAGGGAGCCGCACTCGCAGATTTTGTAGCAGAATGGACAAAGGCGCCAGGACTTGAAGCAGGCGAGGACCGGTCGCTTTCCCCAGGAAGTGAGGCGTCGGACGGCTGGGTTATGTACTTTGACGGAGCTTTCTCGCGACATGGCGCGGGGGCTGGCGCGGTGCTCATATCCCCCACTTAGGACAGGCTCTACTATGCCGTGCAACTCTGTTTCCAGCATGGAGAGAAGGTTTCCAACAATATAGCGGAATACGAGGGGCTGATAGCGGGCCTAAAAGCTGCAGTGGCCTTGGGGGTAAAGCGCCTCGTCATCAAGGGTGATTCACAACTCCTCGTCAACTTCTCCAACAAGGTGTATGAGCCGAAGGACAAACACATGGAGTCTTATCTGGCAGAGGTCCGCAAAATTGAGAAGCAGTTTTGGGGGTTGGAGTTGCAGCATGTGTGCTGTGGCACCAATCAGGAGGCTGATGACATCGCAAAAAGGGCATCCAGGCGGCTGCCCCAGGAGCTCGGGGTCTTCGAGGAAAGGCTCTTTAAACCCTCGGCGGTGCCACCACCATCGGGCGCAGCGCAACCTCGAGCAGAGATCCCTCAGCCACCTACCTCGGGAGCTCCGGCCTGAGGCCCGACCTCAGGAGCACGCTTGCTCCTGGCGCTGGAGCCTCAGGAGGGATGTTGGACCGTGGAACTCAAGAGCTTCTTGACGCAAGGGACCCTGCTAGAAAAGGAGGAAGACGCAAAACGCGTGGCACGGCAAGCCACGACATACTGCATTCCAGATGGAGAGCTTTACTGAAAGCGACCGAACGATGTGTCCCTACGTTGCATTTCCAAGGAACATGGGAAAGAGTTGCTGGCAGACATACACGGCGGAGACTGTGGGCACCACTCATCGTCACGGACTCTCGCTGACAAAGCGTTTTGCAGCGGGTTCTACTGCCCACAGCACTCAACAACGCCGTCGAGCTAGTTAAGGCTTGTGAAGCCTGCCAATTCCATGCCAAGCAGATCCATCAGCCGGCTCAGGGCCTGCAGACCATACCCCTCTCATGGCCATTCACAGTTTGGGGGCTGGACATCTTGGGCCCGTTTCCTCAGGTGCCAGGGGGCTATCACTACCTCTATGTTGTCATCGACAAGTTCACCAAGTGGGCTGAGGTGGAAGCTGTCCGCACCATCCCAGCAGGCTCCACGGTCAAGTTCATCAAGGGCCTCGTGAGCCGATTTGGAGTGCCCAACCGCATCATCACCGACAACAGTTCGCAATTCACCAGCAATCACTTCAGAACATATTGTGCTAATCTTGGAACGTAGATATGCTACGCTTTAGTGGCACACCCTCGGAGCAACGGCCAGGCTGAACGAGCCAATGCAGAGGTCCTAAAGGGCCTCAAGACCAGGACCTTCAAGAAGAAGCTGGAGGCCTGCGGTAGGGGCTGGTACGACGAGCTCCAGTCTGTGTTGTGGTCTACCCACACGGCCGCAACCAAGTCGACTGGCAAAACCCCATTCTTCCTCGTCTATAGAGCTGAGGCGGTCCTCCCTCACGAGGTCAAGCGTCACTCCGCGCGGGTCCTAGCATTCGACGAAGCGCAGCAGGACGCCATGCGGGGGACGGATCTCGTGCTCGGGGAGGAACGCCGTCGGGAGGCCGCGCTGCGGGCGGCAAGATACGAGCAGCACTGCGACGGTACCACTGCCGCAACATGCGCCCAGGACTCTCGAGGTAGGGGACCTCGTGCTCAGCCGGGTGCTCTCCAGGGAAGGGCTGCACAAGCTCTCTCCTATGTGGGAGGGCCCGTTCAAGGTTGTTCATATTTCCAGGCCTGGCTCCGCGCGCTTGGAGACCCAGGAGGGGGTGCCCATCCCGAACGCGTGGAACATTCAGCACCTCTGGAGATTCTACCCTTGAAGCGAGGCCCAGCGCCCGTGGGAAAGGCCTGGAGCCTGTGAAGAAAGCCAATGCCTGTGAAGCTTGTCGCTTTGGGGAAAGGCCCGGTGCCTATGAATAAAGCCAATGCCTGTGAAGCTTGACCCCCCTCAAGAAAAGGCCCGGTGCCTGTGAAGAACGACAATGCATGTGAAGTTCGTCTGCCGTGACACTCTCACGTAATAATGAGTTGGGGTTGTACACGCCCCGGAGTCTCCGAAGTGCCGCCCCTGGGCCTCGGGGGCTCCCGCCCACGCACAGTGTAGCACTTAGCTCCGCGCAGGTGAGAGACGTTGAAGACTAGATTAGGTGCCGGACGCGGCTTTTCATTTGCTTTCTGCAGTTGGCTATTTTGTCTTTGTTTGGAACTTTAGTTGGAGTTGCTTTTGATGTTGTGCACCATCCCCAGCCTGCGTTTTCCCGTCTTTGTCGCTCGCCTGAACCTCCTTTCCTTTCGCAACCCTCGCGAGGGGGGATGCGCGGGCACCCTCGCGAGTGTCTTCTGGTTTAATTTCGTGAGGTTCCTCGACCTAAGTTTGCAGTGGGAGCACTCCTCCCGGTCAATGCCCCACGGGCATCACGACGTGAACGCTAGACCTGAGCTGGTCACCCCAGCAGCTGGGGGCCGGAGCCTAACACTCCGGCAAGGTGTCTTTTTGCAAGCCTCGAGACACACGACGAGGCCTCTGGATGGAGCCTCCCGAGGCTGGCACCGCAACGAACCCCCCCCCCCCACCGAGCTAAGTTATTCCTACGCATAAGCACGCAACACCGTAGCACGGCACGGGAATAATAGAAACAGCATGGTAATTAAAAGCAACAGTCTAGCACGCCCCTGCGGGGCTCCACGCTTCTCTCTCTATGTAGATAAAACAAAATGGGCGCGGCTCGCCCAGCGACAGCCCGAGGGAGAAGATCTGCATCACCCTCCGGAGCTCAAGCAGTCCCCTCCTCATGCTTCACCAGGGCGCGGTGGTGGGACGATCCGCCTCCTCCCTCGAAGCGAGTGCGACGGCGCGGTGGCTGGTCACGGCCGCCGCTAGAGGAGTTGTCGTCGGAAGAGGAGTCACCGAAGCTTGGCGAGCTACGGGCACTGCCAGGCGCAGGCCTGCCCTTGTCTTCGCCGCTACCGTCGCCAGGGCTGAGCATTTGGCCGTCGTCGTCGCCCTCAGGGTAGCACCCGGCACGGCGGCCATCTCCCCCGAACACCTTCACGAAGAGGGTGGCACCACCGTCGAACTTGAAGTGAAGAGTGCATCGCTGGCCTAGGCCATGCACGCGGGCAAACGTCTGCCAGCCGTGAGTCAGCGTTGCGTTCCCAGCAACGGAAACCTCCACTGCCACCCAAGAGGCCCTGCTGCAGCAGCCATACGCCTGGAGCCAGAGCCCGCCCGTGGCACCAGCCGTCAGTTCATCAGTGAAGAAGCGGGGGAGCTGAAGCCAGGTACCGGCCGGATCCTTCGAACAAATGACGAACTCCGGCAACATCTCCGCCAAATGGAATCGCGGGCGGGGGGCTGCGCAGCCATGGCGCGCCTTCCCCCGCCAATCAAGTGGCCTTCACCAAGCGGGGGGCCTCCGCCGCGACCTCGGGCAGTCTTCGCAGGAGTCACGGGATGCTTGCGGGGGCGACCTCGTCCATGCTTAGCCGGAGGGGAGTCAGGCCCCTCCCGGCGGGCCTTCCCCTTCTCCGCGGCCAAAAACCTCCTTGTGGGCACCATGGGACGCGACGATCCAAGGGGGGAGGAGCGAAGAAGAAGAGGCAGAGCAAGGAGAGATGGACTGGAAGGGCTCGTGCCATTCCATACTTATAGCTGGAGGAGGCCAACCGTCGGCTTCCATGATCGCAGGTAATCATGACTCATTTTGCATCCAGGGACTTGTCATGTCGAACGGTTGCCGAGGCGTCGTGGGGAAGCGGAGATGCCCACGTCCAATCAGCCGCCACGCGGTGCCCAAGGCTGCAGGCTATTGGGGCCCGCGGCGCTTTGCACTTGCCCCTTCGCTTCTCCTCTAAGCCAAGTCCGGACGCCCCTTGGGCCCGGGGGCTACTGTCGGCGTTCTGGGAACGGGAGTCCCCAGACTTGCCTACCTGCGGCCTGCGGCGTGGCTCGGGCAATGGCCCAGTACGGCCCATCTTCATCGACTCAAGCTCAAGACCCTTGCAAGGGGCCAAGCCTCGCGAGGCGGACGACAGGAAGCTTCCTCAGGAGCGGCCTCGCCAGGCAGGCTCGCGAGGAGGCGGAGAGATCAAGGTGAGGGTACCTCGCGAGGTGCTCGTGACGCAAGCCATGACGATCGAGGCCAGGCGGGCGCCGGCCTGCGTAGTGTCCTTGTTTCCTCTTTGGTGCAAAGGAAGCACGCACAGACCAAGGCATCAGGCAAAGGCTACCATTCCGATGCAACAAGACCAAGACCAGCATGGCGGCAGGAAGGAGGTCACCATGGAGCCCAAGACGGAGTCATCATCAGAGTCTTTGGCACTCGAAGACCAACTTTAGTCAGGATAAGTGTACTAGATGTTCCCCTTCAAAATGGCCGTTGTTGGCGCCCTTCCCGCTTGATATTTGGGAAGAGGGCCAGGGCCTCTATATATAGGGCTAGCCACCATAGTAGAGAAGGGGAGAGCAATCTGGGAGATCTAGAGAGCTGGGATCGAATCCATCCCAAGCGGAGCCACACCATAAGAACATCCCTCGCGAGGCTGTTCTTCCCTTGTATTGTTCATTATCAGCCTCTGACGCAATCCACACACCACACACTGGAGTAGGGTATTACACCACAATGGTGGCCTAAACCAGTATGAACTCTGTGTCCCTTGTGTTGTTCGTCTTGCTAGCCTAGATTCTTAGTGAGGCTTTGGGACGTGGGTTGGTAGAGGAGATATCTTCGCACGCACCCCAGAGTTCGAACCTCAAGGGTCTGCCGAAACCCAACATCCGACAGTAACCTTGTGCTTTCTCATCCTGTAGGTACTGCTTGAACTCGGCGAGGTAGAGCTTCACCGAGTCCGGATCGTTGGTGTACATCACATTCAACTTGGTGCAGCCATAGGACTGAACGGCGAACTCAAAGGGGAACTCCTTGCTGAAGTCCATATCCAGCAGGCTCACCCCTCGGATCGCCATTGGAGTCTCTTCAAGTGAACGAGTGTGTAGGCGGCGGCAGCAATTCGTTTTTCAGCTCTTGGGGAACTGGATTCAACAGTAAAATGAGTGTGTACAGGCGACAACAGTTACTACCCCTCCCTCGTCCGTTGCATGCCTGTCAGAAGATGCACCCTCGGCGCATTCAGACACCTCCATTAAGAAACCTACTCCGAACACACATCGGTTCACGAGCGGGTCTGTATTGGTACAGTAATAATAGGAGTCAGTGGTCACTTTACTTAAATTTAATTAGCTTTAATAGAAATTTATACTTAAAACAAGCAATGCATTGGCTCATTCTATCAGTGCCACAGGATCAACATGCACAACAATTAGAATTATTATTCTTAGGACGCACACGATCAGCACATTTGTTGCACTTTCACAAAGATAATACTACCAAGTTTGAACTGTTTGTTATGGTTGTTGTCATCTGCATCATCATGCCGTGTTTCCCAGCTTGCAACATTCGGAACCAACAAATAAGATCCAAATAATAAGTACAACAAAGATGCCTACACATCTCATTGATTCCCAACTTGCAAGATTCAGAACCAACATATAAGATCCAAATAATAAGTACAACAAAGATGCCTACACATCTCATTGATTCCCAGCTTGCAAGATTCAGTACCAACAAATAAGATTCAAATAATAAGTACAACAAAGATGCCTACACATCTCATTGATTCCCAGCTTGCAAGATTCAGAACCAACCCATTAGAGCCTTTTGATAAAGTGAATATCGGGATTAAATCCATCTTGGCTAGCCATGTCATGCAATAAAAGAACTTGGGGAATGCTCTTGACCATCACAACATATGTAGTTGAGTATTCCTGTTTGCACAGCACAAACAAGAAGAGCATGATTTCGCTTTAATAGTGGCCTCCTTGAACTCAACCTACAACTCCACTAGGATGAGGCCTGCCTGGAGTTTCATGATTTAATTCATGCTCCTTTTTCTACAGTTCACCTGAAATGAAGCAAAGATTGCATCATTCAGCTAGCAAGAAGTACTTGCTCTCGTGAGCTGGCAGGTTCTTCTTTAGTAGTTGCACTAAAATTGAGGAACATTAAGGTTGGTTGTCTGGCTCATGTAAGGTGCAACTATAATTTCCTTATCCTTTTGTGCAGTTCCACTAAAATAAAGTGCCATTGTGGTGACAGTGACGGCTCATCTTGCAAAGGCTAATAAAATGTTGCACGAGATTACGAGCAGAACTTGATGGAGATTTTGGAAACTCCAATCACCATTTTGTGCAGTTCCACCAAAATTGAGAGATGTTGCCCACCTGACATTTTAGTTGAACTGCACAAGACACTCATTCCAAAAAAAAGTGTTTGTGCAGTTCACCAAATGGTCACAATAGCAACAAGGTGAAATGGATATCCCTATCTGCACAAAAAGATAGAAAGTAAACATTTGCTGGTCAATAAGAATATACGAAACATATACAAAATGAAAAGAAGCATCTTAATTATGTTCATGGCAATCACGCAAGGACAGTAGAAATTTTAAACATCAGCAATGCTTCATGTTACCAGAAGCATTACGATAAACAATGAGATTCCTCAAATATGGGATTACTTTAATGGTGGTATTGCTTGTTTACCAGACACAGTAAATCAACAACAGCTAAAGAGTTGGTTTAAGGGCATGGAACCGTGGGGACACCAGGACACTCAGCAGCGTAAAGGAGCAACTTACTTATCATACTGGGGGAAATAGAAGGAGTGCCATTTGTAACACAGTTTAATTGCATCTTATCACTAGAGGCATTAGATTAACAATAATACTGGTTAGACATGTCCCTAAGGTAACAATGTGATCACTTCATTTTACATGCGCCCTTACATTAACAACAGCAAAAGGATGGTATAAGTACATGCGACAGTGGACGCATTAGCACAATGTACCTACAAGGAGGCATAAAGTGGTGATGCCGAGTTTGTTCATGCTATGTGAGGGTAGCAAACCTAATCCTGGAGACCTTGTACTATGTGAGGGCAGCAAATCTAATCCTGGAGACCTTTTTACTATGTGAGGGTAGCAAATCTAATCCTGAAGACCTTTTACTATGTCAGGGAAGCAATCTAATCCTGAGACCTTTTACTATGTGAGGGTAACAATTCTAATCCTGGAGACCTTTTACTATGTGAGGGCAGCAAATCTAAACCTGGACATACTCTGTTGACTTGTCCACCAGCCGCCACTTTCTATCCTTTTTTCAACCAATAATAAATCTGTTCCTTATCCAGTTTGTACTGCGTTTTCCCATTATTTCCCTTTTCAGCCAAGAGACCGGTTGGGTATCCGGTCTCTACTACTTTCACCATATTATTTCCTCCTTGAATCAAGTCCTAGATTCATGCTACAACTTTCCCCCCTTTCTTTGTTGTTTGAACAAAGCCCTAGATTCGAATGCATGAAGTAGCTTTACCTCTAATAATACTTAAAATTTAGGTGGCTTTGGAAGAGCTGATGGGAGTAGAAAAAGATGCACATGCAGACATGTGGGGAGTTAGGGTAGTAGAGCAAGGCCGCTTTCGAAGAACTTATACCTGAGGGTCGCCGGGATGTCGGCGGCGGCAGGTCGGATCTGCGGACAATACAGCAGGGAGGAAGAAGGGTCGGAGGACCTCCTGAGCCGGCGCTGTGTCGGATAGAACGGCATTGGCAGAGGATCGGGCCCCTCCGGCAGCTGTGGGTTTCCTCCCTCTGTGGCGATGACTGCATGAACAATGCACCTTTTAGTCCTCTACACACACCGGTCGAAGGGATCCGGCTGGATCTGTGACCAGCGGTGAGCAAAGAGAAAATGTCGCTACCGTTGTCTTGTTTATATCTGGAGAGGATGAGAGAATGAAGAGAGCAACCCTAGTAAAGCAAGCGCTCAGGCCCCTGCGTACATATATAGTGGAGTGATTATCTTTTTCTCTCCGCAACAAGCGTTTCAATTTGTGTACGTGGCATTAAAGAAAATAAACTCTCTATTTAAGGTGACTATTGTATGACTCCTACTTACTACTACTAGTAGTACTACTCCCTCCTTTCCGGTTTATAGGGCTTATCTCAAAATTTTAGTTTTTCCATTTTATAAGGCTCAATTTGGTTGTTTCCCATCACATGTTCAGATTCCAAGGTGTATTAAATCATTGCATGCAAGTATTGAGAGAAAATTGACCAATGCATGTACTTTATGCATGCATTGCAATTAATGCATTGATAAACATATTTTTTTGAGAAAAACAAGAGCATTAATTAGGCCTTATAAACCAGAAAGGAGGGAGTAGTATTGTTCACTTGTGCTCCCCGCCCCTCCATTCATTGAACAACCCCATGGGTGAATAAACATACAGTAAGTATTTATATAGAACGAACAAGCTCAAACTATTTTCGCGTAGTTAAAAGTTGAGGGCGGGGCTTTTCCCGAGCAGTACGCGCGGCAGTTTTCGGGTAGGCGGTTTGATAGAGAGGCAAGGAGGGTGAGCGAGTGGAGGATTCTCAAACACTATCAAGATGCCCATGCGTTGCACGGAACATCAAGATGCATTTGTATGAGTAGTTTATCTTGTGGGAGAAAAGGATGAACGAGGGAAGGCCTTATTTGCAAATGTTGAGTGGGTGTGGGTATCTTTTTCCAAAATTTCCATTTTCCTTCCTGTCTGTCAGATATAAATCGGACGGCTTATATTGCAGGATGGCAGGCACACCATCATCACCAACTCTATTTTTTATAAGAGTAGAGATACTGCTGGAAATGTCGGGCTGTGCGATTTGACAGCGTGTTACTGCTGGAAAGACTTGTGATATGACCACTCACTATAGTCATGAATTACTGGCGCTCCGACCGGGGTGATGCCTCCCTTCCGTTCCGCGCTCTAATCTGGTGCATGACACGTCGACCCGGGTGCTGGCTCTCCCACATGTCGGAGTAGTAAGAAGGAGCAAAGAATGATGCGGTATATACTAGTACTACTACTACTTAGGTTGGAGGAGTGCGAACCACGGCAGCCCAGTGAACCAGCAGTGCGAACCACGGCAGCCCAGTGAACCAGTAGTAGAAAACAATGTGGTGATATGGTCATAAAAAACAATGTGCTACGGTCCACACTGTAGCATGTATAGTAACACTCCTCTTTGTTTGGATCCCTGGGTTAGAGCTAGTTTGGGTTGAAATAGCCTCAAATTATCAAAACACGAGGGGTTAGTTTGAGCTAGTTTGCTCTAACCCAGCTAAAAAAACTATCCCGGTGGAGAGGTTCTAATTGGGTTAGTTATCCTCGGGCCCACTAAAAGAGAACTAAAAAAATCTCCCCTGCCCGCACCAGATCGCTCCCCCCCTCTCACGCGACTCCTCTCTGTTCCCCATAGGGTCGCCCGCCCAAGCGCCGCTCGCCCTCTCTCTCCTTCCGGCCTTCTCCGCCCTACTCCGGCCGCCCTCTCCCTCCGGCCTTCGAAGGTCGCCCCGCTCCCCCTTCACCGGTCATTTTTCGCCCTCTGTCGTGCGCGGCGGCAGCGCATCTACCAGGGAGGTCATGAGAGGGGTGAGTTTGTTCGTTCCTTCTCTGTCTCACGACCATATCATTGATCTTGCTCGCTCTAGCGCTAATTATGATTTGGAAAATTAGATCCTGATCAAACTTGGTATAGATTTATGGTGCACGCATGGAATTGTTTGATGCTTCTTGAGGAGGTAATAAATCTTTCTAGAGGCCCAAAGATTCGATTCACCTTTCTAGGTATTTCAGTTTCAGGCTTGCATTATTTCTAGAGGCCCAAAGATTCAGTTCACCTTTCTAGGTATTTCAGTTTCAGGCTTGCATTATTTCTAGAGGCCCAAAGATTCAGTTCACCTTTCTAGGTATTTTAGTTTCAGGCTTGCATTATTTCTAGAGGCCCAAAGATTAAGTTCCCAGTCGGCGGCAACGGCCCTGCTACCCATGCCGGTGTTGACCTCAACTCGCAAGGGCCGGCGTCGTAGGGGTTCCCGGGGCTTGGGCTCTACAGAGCCTTCCTCCAGAGCGATGATGGCGAGCTCCTCCCTCGGTGCGTGAGGGGCTCCGGGCTCCCTCCCTATCGTGAATGACTTCCGTGATGAGTTAGCTCATGCTTTGTTTCATGGAGTGTTTTTTTTTGTGAAGCTTGATTGACGACTTGTATGTTTAAGTGGGATATCTCATTTGTATGGACAAAGTAAAAAATTATCATGTTTTGCATGCTTGATTTGTAAATATGGTTCCTTTATGTCAATTGTGAGCGGGAGGAGGCCACAGAAGAAGCCGGCCACACCAAATTCGGCAGGAAATAGGGTCCAAAGTAGTCAAATGATTGAGAAAGAGCATTTATTGTCAATCTAACCCTGCCATCCATACACCTCTTTGGTTTAGACTTCACTACTAGGAAAAGGCATGCTAGTGGCGCACCGAATTTGCCTTCTAATGGCGCACTACTGGTGCGCCACTGGCATCACGCCATTAGAATTAAATTCTAATGGCGCACTACTGGTGCGCCATTAGTATCTGGTGTTCTAATGGCGCACCGCGTAGTGCGCCATTAGTATAGCCTGCAGTGCGCCATTAGAATGCCTCCCAGGGGCCATATGTACAAATGTGCTTTGGCATTCTAATGGCGCACCAGCAGCTAATGCGCCATTAGTGTGATGATCACAGTGCGCCATTAGTGTCTTGTGTGGTGCGCCATTAGTATGAATATTAGGTTTTATTTTTTTTGCTTTTCTGATTTTTGCACAGGTTACAAAATATATTATTGCATAGAATATAGACAGCAGCACACAGCAACATCAGATTCATCAAATACAATAGAAGATTAGTCTCCGAATACAATTCATCATATTAGTCTCCGGATTCAAAAGACCGGACAAAGATAAAACATTACAAGTCTCAAGACCGCGAGTATCGAGTTTGCCTTCACATTACAAGTCGATATCGATCATCTAAACTACCATCACATAGAAGAGAGCTGTGGTCATCACGATGAGCATCATCGCGATCAAACTGGTCTTCATCCGGTTCCTCCAACGCTCCCTCCTCTCTCCCGCTAGATAGCGGGCGTATCTAGATTCGGCCTCCGCCCTAGTGGTGTACCCTTTGTAACTGTTACCGCTGAAACGGTGAACCTGTCTCCGACACTCCTCCCAGTCATCGTAGACTCCGGGAACCTTACCCTTGTACACGACATACGACGGCATCTCTATGCACAAGCCAAACAACAGACAATACATAAGCAATGTGTAAGTATGCAACAAAAGGATCGGAAGAGAAAAGCAAGACATTAATAGCACGATTCATGGTCCTACTAATAAATAGCATCGATTACATCTAAGTTGAACAACCGTCCAAACCAAAGAGACATCCGAATTCATTAAAGTTTAATTACAACATGAGCCAATCAATGTTTCAGAACTACACATCACTACTTTCGACTCAACTCATCGGACAGGAGCGTGGGTGAAGCCGCCGTCTGTCGTGATGGTCATGAAATCACGGTCGTTGTCACCCTGCATTTGTAGCGTTTCATCTATCTCACTGTTGGACGGTTGATATCTGAGGAAGAACTGCCCCGCGGTATGAAGGACATCTTGATGGATGATGTCCGCAAACTCCGACTGGATGCGAAAGAATTCTTGTCTGAGGTCCGCGTCCTGGACTGCCGACAAGCTCGCGGCCCAATCTTTGAGATTATCTGGTAGCAGAAGGTGATGATGGTCCCTTACGATCGCCCGCATGTGATGGAGGGCGTAGTAGGCATCCTTCTGACCGCCAGGCGGCTGCTTGACGCAGCAGAACTTCGTATTGTGTGAGAAGATGTGCTTGCCGTACTTACGAACTGGCCTGGTGAAGGTGCCTCCAGATTGGGCGTAGCCGGGGAGAACATCATCAAGAACTTTCTTCACATTTGTGTAGTCTATCATGGAGTTACGGTTCGGGTCGAAATACGTGGCCATGGAATATTTCGGGCTTAAGAGGATGAGTGTGCAATGTGTGTCACTGCACAGAACACGGAATGTTAGAAAAAAAAGAACGATCGAAATCTAAGAAATCATATGTTACGGGGCGGTTAAGGGATGACTTACTCGGGAAAGTAAGGCACAAGGAAGTTATCCTTATCTGCGTTTGCCAGAATGACGCCTTCGAGGTGTGAACTCGCAACTTGGCGGTCCCCAGCGCTGCTCAAGTGCTTGGCACGCATGTAGAAGGGGTCGACTATCACGATGTCCGGGGTATTGTCTCTAATGATCCGCATCTGCATGCTCAGCGAAAACAGCCGAACGAAGGTGTAGTGCAACGGATGAAGGTTAAACATAGCAAAGATGTCATCAAACCGCAGGACGATCATACCCCCGATGTCGCCATCCACAAAGCCCTTGCTCTCTGGCACCTTGGCCACGAAAACCGGGTATGCCACATCCTTCTCTCTGAGACGCCGCTTCTCCAAAATCAGAACACTGTCGTGCAGACTCCGCATAGCACCGGTTGCAGCATTCAGCATATTTGGCGGTAGCATCGCCCTACCCGCCACATGCACCCTCCTCGAGATATCCTTAGGTGAAGGTGGCCCGTCCTGAGCACGGATCGAACTCGGTGCCGGCTGGCTCGCACCGGCGCCCTTGTTAGTCTTTCGTTTCCGGCCCTTCTTCTTGATCTCCTGTAATGGGACCGAGTTCTGCTCACAGACCGCCTTCTTCAGCGTGTTGGGGCTGATAATATTTCGCGCCTCAGCTATCTGAGGCTCGGTGAAGGCGGGAGCTGGAGGCGTGTCCTGAGAACTGAACGCCAGACGACGCTTGTTGCAATTGGATTTCTCCGCCGTACCAGCTAGATCGCGGTGGTCTTGGTTGGGTTCTTGAGAAAGAGGCCCGCAGAACTCGTCAGCGTACCCATGTTCGGCAAAGTACTTATCAACTTTGGTAAATGTACCGTCGTCGTTGTCGTCGCCGTCCGGATCCTGTGCCATAGGGCTGTCCGGATCCTGTGCCATAGGGATGTCCGGCAGGTCCGGTAGCGTTGCGGCGTTCTTGCCATGGCTTGGCGCCGGCACGACTGGCGGTCTTGTCTGTGGGGTGGTGTCCCCCGCCCCCAAACGAATCTGGCTCTTCGGCCATAGCAGGGGCCAGTTTACGCAGGTGCCGAGGGTCATCTCATCTTCTTCGTCGGCCCCAGCGGGTCGAATCGGAGGTAATAGCTCGTCGCAGCCTGGCAGCACCCGGACCACTTCAACCCTATACATTGTGGTTGGCATCGGATTACCGTGGAACATGGGGTTGCCCGGTTGAACGATTCTGCCCTTGGCGACATCGACCAACTCGGCGCCCACGAAGTGCAGAAGAGTGCAAGGAACGTCGGCGGTGCCCTGGAAAAACATGTATAGGGCGTCAGGGATGCCCAGTCAAAGGCAAGGAGATGAAGTCATCGGCCGAGAGGCTTAGTTACCGTGATGCCGTCGAGCTCGGCTAATGTCGAGGCACCGCCAACGGCGGGCGTGCAACTGACGGAGGGGGCGCTTGCTGGCGAGGTGCCGGTCGGCGTACACCCGGGTGCATTAAGCTCCAATGCCCGTGCCGGTGCCGGAGACACGAATACCGCCTCCGCCGGAGACACCAATGGCGCCGCCGCCGGAGACACCAATGGTGCCGCCGCCGGAGACACCAATGGCGCCGCCGCCGGAGACACCAATGGCGCCGCCGCCGGAGACACCAATGGCGCCGCCGCCGCGCTGTGCGAGTTGCTGGCCGTGAAGCTGGGAACCGGGGAGGCCCCTTTTGGCCGCCCGCAATCCACGTCGTCAGCCCATGAATCAACGTAGGCACCATGGCGTTGAGCGTCGTTCCAAGTTGTTGTTGCACTTGCTCATGGACAAGCTCCGGAATCCGCGCCACTTGTGCCTTGAGTTCTTCAACCTCGCGCATCTGGCTTTCCGAGCTGGTCTTTTTCTCCTTCCGCACACCAGCGGTATAGTATGACCCCCATTTTGTGGACAAGCCTTTGCCGGCCACACGACCAGCTGACGTCGGCTTATCGAGCTTATCCTTCTTTTTCATTACGTTCAACGCCCTATTTAAAGGGGTGTCGAAAGGGGAGCTCTTAGACGACCCCGCGCTACTGCTTTCATTGTCCTGCGAAAGGAACATGAACCATTTAGAAATATTGGGGATTAATTAGAGTGCAACCATATGGAGCTAATTACGCGGGGGTGTATTCCTTACCAGAACAAGCTCAAGCGCCCTGGTCTTCGGATCCGTGGTAAGCTCCTTTGTTATCGGGTCCTCCTTGTACCGGGCCCTGACATAGTTCCTGGTCTGCTTGTCACCGCTGTATTTCTCGAAGCGGGGCGGTAGGCCTTGCTCGGCACGCTCCGCGTCCTCCTTGTCCCATATAGGCTCCGCCACTCTATAACCGCCGGGACCGAGTTTGTGTTCCCCTAAGTTCAACTCCCGCATTTCTTTCCCCCACTGACTTGATTCGGAGGTTGCGGGGCTCTGGCACTTGATCTTGAACTCCTTGTACTCATCTTCGCTCATCAAAGGATATTTCGCCTTGATCTTGTCATAACTATCACCTTTATCAATCATTCTCTTCACCGCGCTTCTCCAAGTAGACAGGGCCGTGCTCATCTTCGTGAGGGCGGCATTGTTCACTTTATTCCCTGAGAGGCGTGTGTTTTCAAATTCGGCGGGGAACTTGTATCGTTCGTGCAGCTTCGTGAAGAGGAGGTTGCGCAAATTCCCTCGGTCCTTATGCCTAAGGTTCTCGGTGTTGATCGAGACGGTGCTCCGGAGAATGCACCCGAGCTGAACCGAGTACCCCTTGACTATATGTTTGGGCTCCGTTGGATTCCCGTCGGAGTCCACTTGAGTGAATTCCTCCTTGACGGTGCGGAGCGCATTCGGGCGCCGGTCCTTCCTTTGCTTCTTCGGTTGGCTGCCATCTGTGTGTGCGCCGCCACCATCTGTGTGTGCGCCGCCATCATCAGTGGTGGCATCCTCGGCGGCACCATCAGTGGTGTCATCCCCGACGCCACTAGGGGTTGTGTAATCAGGATCGGTGTCTTCCGCGGCGTCATCATAGCGGTGAGGTTGTTCCTCCATCTCTTGGGACAGCTCCCAGAATTGCTTGCCGCCCGAACCACCGGCCTCATCGTTGTGGGCCATGTTTCTCTCTAAATAGGAAAAAAGTTTGGTCAAAAAGATGGTTATTGTCAAGGAACAAGATCATGGTCTCATGATTTAGGGTTTGTCGACACCGAGGCACCCTAAAAGCCTAAGCTTTCATCATTTAGGTTCTCATCGACACCGAGGCATCCGGGGCAACCAAGTTAAGTTTTCATCATTTAGGGTTTATCGATGCCGAGGCACCCTAGGTTGGGCCTAATCTTGGCTCTATTGCCACCTATGTTGGGTTTATCATCTAGGGTTTATCGATGCTAAGGATAATTCTAAGTTGGGCCTAATCACTTGGCTCTATTGCCACCTATGATTTAATGCAGCAAGAATGGCAGGGCAGTTGATCCTACTTAACTAAGTACTAAGATAGCCCGGCCCATGCATTAGTCGCAAGTACCCCATATGTCCTATTTTTAGCAAAGTCATGCTAAAATTCACGGAAAATTTCAGCATGACCTTTGCTGAAAATAGGACATATGGAGTACCCGAATTTGCCGGAACGGAAGTTAATCGACATTCCGGCAAACTCAAGGGCCTCTCGGGGTACCTGCAAATTCATCACGACACGATGGTCGGAGACAAAACCCAGCCACAGACCATATGGTCCTCTGCTTTCATATGGACAAAAATCAGCTCAACTTATGTGAGCTTCCATTCCAGATATAATATGTCTCCCAACAAAAAATCATCAATAGTTTAGAAAGTCTGTACAAACACAGAAAGAATGACAAATGTATTTTTACAGATCATGGCTCAGAGTCATAAACATCTATGGACCAAATATAGTAATGGATACAGCAGATTAGTCTTATGATTTTACTTGTTCGGTATAAAATAGCTTATGCTTTCCTTACAGTACATGTCCACATTTGATATGTCCTTTTTGTCTGTCCTGCTTTTTGAATCAACCGTATCGAGCAATACTATGGAATTAGTCAAATAATTGTGCATGTTTTGACAATAGGATGAATGCAAAAGAAAATCAAATGGTTGTGGCAATCTGTCCATCATCATGACTGTTGACAGTCGCCACACCCACTGTTGGACTTCGATCTAGCACAAAGGGGGTGTATAAGAGCAGATATGGATGGTGTGGTCTGGCACAGATAGCAGTATAATCATCTTAATCTTGCAGTGTAATTTTTAATCCGTGGCAGCAAACGGGCATTGTGCTAGTCTAATAAGAATACACATTGTTGAACTTCATTGCTGGAATTAATGGTTTACTATCGGGATGTGCCTTAGGAGCATCGCTTATCAAGTGAAAACATAAGACACAAACTTGTAGCTGTATGTGTTTTGCCAAGAAAGGGTGCAACAAGAAATATTTTCCTAGTACTGGTTTATCTCACCTACTAGTAAAGGGACATTTCTCCTCAAATCGAAAGTTAATACATCGTTGTTTCTTACTAGGGGAAGATGGACCTGGATGGTCAAGCACGTGGAAGATGGCTTTGTGG
The DNA here is from genome assembly GCF_018294505.1 of Triticum aestivum. Taxonomy (NCBI): domain Eukaryota; kingdom Viridiplantae; phylum Streptophyta; class Magnoliopsida; order Poales; family Poaceae; genus Triticum; species Triticum aestivum. The sequence goes on along the minus strand of NC_057801.1, from coordinate 126,022,622 downwards.
GCGCGCCTTCTTAACAGCGAAAATGCATACAGAATGATCCTAAAGTTAATCACATTGGTTCCACCTGGTGAAAAAGTTGGGTTCGAAGGAGGACTGTACACCAATCTGTGGACAGCACACATAAGAACAGTAGCAGTAGTACTACTACTAGCAGTAGTACTACCAAAAGAAAGGAAAGAACAGTAGCAGTAGTACTACTACTAGCTAGCTAGCTAGCTGGTACTGATCTAGCTTCTGCATGCATTTCTCTGAATTTTGTTATACTTAAACACTACAAGGAATTATACTTTGTCATAGCTATTAGTCTTTGGACTAAGGGGCACTAGCACACTAGTAAGTGATAGGCAACCATCCTACATGGAAATGTGAAGAGTTACATGGATGAGTACCAGCTCTAAGTGAAGGCTCAATGGATTCAAGATCAACCGACTGAAGTTGCCCAAACCTGCAAGGAAAAGAGAGAATAATGATTTCGAACTGCTTCTGATGGCATACATAAGCATAAGTTCAGTCCCCCAAATCAAGTACTCCATCAGATTGGGATACTACTCTAGATTAGTGTAGCCACTATCTAACAAAAAATTTCAGAACTGAATTTCAGAGTACTCTAAATGTTGTGTGCCCTAGTATTTCTGTGTTCCCTTGCATTTCTATAACATTTAGTAGCATGACAATTTTATCATGTTGAAAAAAATTCAGTAACATGAATTTGGCTAAGCCAAGCATGATCTTGCTTGCATTGCCGCCTTTGCTACATGAAGCAATAGGGTAGGTTCAGTTTCACTGAATTTTTGAAACTATACATCATTTGCTGAATTTTTGCTCTACATCACTTGCTCTTTGTAAATTATTGCATATATCCAGTGACTGAATTTTTGAAACTATAGGTGAACCTCTTCAGGAAACGCAAAACAGTTAACTGAAACTATCTAAAATAGTTAAATCCACTTGATGCTTACCTAATGCAGGCCAACAGAATGAAATGAACTACGAATTTGTTCTCTGAAATACATGTAGGCCAACAGAGAGGATGTTCTTACAAGGGAGCAAGAAGCCTGCCGCCATGGCCCTAGGGTTTGCAGGTGAGGGGGTGGAGGAGAAGGGAGGAATCACCATGCATAGGTTGGGGAGGGAGGAAGGATGGAGAGGGAGGAAGGAGGAAGGAGGAGAGGTACCTGGGCAGGCGCGGCCGGTCGCCGGAGGGGTCAGGGTCGGGGTTGGGGTCGGGGTCGGCGGCGGCGGCGTCGTCGAAGGGATGCCTCAGTTGGCCGTGGGAAGGCCGGCGGCCGCGGTCGTCGTCCTGCACCCCGTGCCCGGACTGAGGAAGACGCCGGCGTTGAAGCTCCGGCAGCGGCTGGGCGTCGGGGGCGACGGCGCGGGGCGACGGCGCGGGGGCAAAGTTAGGTCGAGTGGGGGGGGGATCTGGCGAGGGAGGGAGAGAGGCCAGAGGGGAATAGGTGGAGGGAAGCTTTCTAATGGCGCACCACACGCAGGTGCGCCATAAGTACGACTGTTCTAATGGCGCACCACCCCTCGGTGCGCCATTAGAATTTTGTTTTAACCTAGCCTAGTAGCCATATCTACAGCCCAACCCTATCTACAACAGAACCCACGCACTAGCCCGACTGGTCAGCACGCAGCACACACACCAGGAGGTCCTGGGTTCGATTCCCAGGATCCCCAATATTTTTTTATGCATTTTAAATGGTGTTTTTTATATTTATTTGTGTTTAAATATGTTCAAACTTGTTTAAATCATAACAGTAATATTTTTTATGCATTTTAAATGCTGTTTTTTATATTTATTTGTGTTTAAATATGTTCAAACTTGTTTAAATTATAACAGTAATATTTTTTATAAAAATAGTAAAAAAAATTAAAAAATATGTTCAAAAAGTGCGGGTGCGGGGGGCCGGGTGCTCCGGCGGTGGAGCGGGGGAGGGTTGCGATGGGTGGAGCTAGCGGGGGAGGGTGCGGGTGCGATCGAGATGGAGGGGGATCGAGATCGAGATGGAGGGGGAATCGAGATCAAGTGTCCTCATGAATTCAAAAAGTGCCCATGAAATTTAAAAATATTCATGATATCAAAAGGTGCCCATGAAATACAATCGAGAAATGAAGACTACGATTTAAATACAATCGGTCTTAGCTAGCTATCTGTTCACAATCTTCTTGCCCTTCTTTTTCGCAAACGGAGTTCTTCTGTGGAACGGACGTCCTTTAGGTAGGGTGGTCCTGCTTCTTCTTGTGGTGTGTGCTGCTACTTCATCGTCGTCGTCATGTTCGATCTTCGGGTCGCCGTACTTGTCGAAGTCTTGCTCATTGGCTACTCCATCCATTCCGATGATCTTCCTTTTGCCTCTCCTCACGACAACACGACTGGGCTTTGGCGGGTCGGTAATGAAGAAGCATTGGTCCACTTGGGAAGCCAGTACCCATGGCTCATTTTTCGCGGTGACGTTTGCGCCCGCGGTCTTGGATTTGGCTTCGGGTATAACCATGGTGGTGAAATACCGGTCTTCTTTTATGACGTTTTTGGCCCATCTGACACGGAACATCGGGACCTTCTCTCCAGCGTAGCTCAGCTCCCAGATCTCCTCGATCCTTCCGTAGTATCTGTCCTTGTCGTTACCGGTGTAGGATTCCATCGTTACCCCGGAGTTCTGATAACCATCGCTCTTCATGTCCTTGTCCTCGGTGTAGAATGTGTAGCCGTTGATATCGTACGCCTCATAGGTCATCAGGTTGTGCTCGGCGCCCTGTGACAAGGCGAATATGAGTTGTTCTTCCGCGGAAGAATCCTCATGTAAAGGGTACGACAGAAGCTTCTGCTTGAACCAACGCGTGAAACATGAGTTGTGCTCTTTGAGTATATCTCCGTCCGTCCTCTGTTGGCCTCGGTCATTGTACGTCTTCTTAATAAAGGTTTTGTGCTCTACCACCCAAGGATCGACCACGTCTATGTGTTGTAGCGCGACTAGGTTTGCTCTTTCAAAGTCGGCGAGTCGACCCTCGAAGTCGACATGCATTTCGCGGCGACCCTCATGGTGACCCCATCCAGCGAGCCTGCCGAGGTGCCTGTTGACGGGCAGACCAACGGGGTTCTCGATGCCTAGATAATTCGTGCAGTAGGAGATGCACTCTTCGGTCAGAAAGCCCCTGGCTATGCTTCCCTCTGGACGTGACATGTTGCGAACGTATCCTTTGATGACACCATTCATCCTTTCGAACGGCATCATGCTGTGCAGGAACGTCGGCCCGAGTTGGATGATATCCTCCACTATATGGACCAGCAGATGCACCATAACGTCGAAGAATGCGGGCGGGAAGTACATCTCAAGCTCGCATAGTATCACCACGATCTCTTCCTGTAGCCTTCTGAGTTGCCTCACGCCAATCGACTTCCGAGAGATGACGTCGAAAAAGTTGCATAGGCCAAATAGCGTTTCACGGACGTGCGCGTCCATGATCCCACGGATTGCAACTGGAAGTATCTGCGTCATCAGCACGTGACAGTCGTGAGACTTCATCCCGCTGAACTTCTGCTTCGCTGGGTCTAGGTATCTGATTATCTTCCCCGCGTAACCGTAAGGAAGTTTTACTCCTAGGAGGCAGGTGAAAAACTGCTCGATCTCCTCCTGACTTAGAGTGAAGCACGCGGGAGGGTAGTCATTTCCGGTCTTCTTGGCCTTTTTGCCTTTGCGACGACTTTCCGTGTCCTGCTTCGCCTCATCATCATCATCATCATCATCATTAGCGTGAAGCTCCTGCCTGATGCCCATTGATTTCAAGTCTGCCCTTGCTTTCGGCCCATCTTTGGTCCTCTCTGGCATGTTGAGCAGGGTACCAAGCAGACTCTCGCACACGTTCTTCGTGATATGCATGACATCAAGGCTGTGAGGCACACGGTGGATCTTCCAGTACGGCAAGTCCCAGAAAACAGACCTCGTTTTCCATACCTTCAGCAGCGGCTCTGGCGCCTTTCGCTTCTTTCCCGGCAGTGGGCAGTCTTTCCAATTTTTCAACAGCTTGTCTATTTCCTCGCCGCTCCTCGTACACGGGCGTTTTCGGGGTTCGGTTTCACCATCGAACAGATCCTTGCGTTTCCTCCACGGGTCATCGTCGCGAAGCCACCTTCGATGTCCCATGAACACGGTTTTCGAAGACCCGGGATCTCTATCTAGCTGGCGATACGTTGTGTCATCCATGCACCTTACGCATCCAGAAAATCCGTGGACTACCTGCCCCGCGAGATATCCGTAACCGAGATAGTCGTGCACCGTCGTGAGCAGTGCGGCTCTCATAGGGAAATATTCTTTCTCTGCGGCGTCCCACGTATTGGCTGGCGTTTTCCACAGCGTGTCAAGCTCCTCTTTCAGCAGCCCCAGATACAGATTGATGTCGTTCCCTGGTTGTTTCGGCCCTTCAATTAGCATACTCATGTGAATGTACTTCCTCTTCATGCACAACCAGGGGGGAAGGTTGTACATCCACACAAACACAGGCCAGGTGCTATGTGTGCTTCTCTGGCTGCCAAACGGATTGACTCCATCGGTGCTCGCGCCCAGCACGATGTTCCTTGGATCGTTCCCAAATTCTGGGTATTCGAAGTTCAACGCTTGCCACTGGCTCGCATCCTTAGGGTGACTCAGCATCTTGTCTTTTTTATCTATCTCCGGATCATTTGCGTCATCTTCTCGCTTCTTCTCCTCCCTATCCGCGTGCCAACGCAGGAGCTTTGCTACCTTAGGGTCCGCGAAATACCGCTGCAGACGAGGAGTGATCGGAAAGTACCACACCGATTTTCGAGGAGCTTTCTTCCTCTTCTTGTATCGAGTGACGCCGCACACCGGACATATGGTAGACTCCGCGTGCTCGTCCCGATAAATGATGCAATTGTTCATGCACACATGGTATTTCACGTGCGGTAAATCCAGAGGACACACGATTTTCTTCGCCTCCTCGAAACTGGTCGGGCACTTGTTCCCCTTGGGAAGACGTTCGTGCCAGAATGACATGTTCTCGTCGAAGCATGCGTCGGTCATTTTGTGTTTTACCTTCATCTCCAGAGCCATGAGCGTTACTTTCAGGCGGGTATCCTCGGGCCTGCATCCTTCATACAATGGAGTAACCGCGTCTATCTCCAGTTGATCCAGCTTGGCTTTCTCTCGGGCGGCAGCTCTTGCGTTATCCGTCCGCTTGAGAAGCAGCTCTTGAATATGAGGGTCCTGCACCCAGCCTCCATCGTCGTCTGCTCCGGCATCTTCATCTTCATGATCATTCCCTTCGTCTTGATCTTCCTCATCATCATGTACGACATCTTCTACATGATGACTGTGTACAGCATCACCGTCGTGATCATGTCCTGGAGATTCTTCGTCTTCTCGCCCGCCCTCGCCGCGGTGGTACTTGTCTTGTTGCCCTTCCTCATTTCTTGCCCGGCCCCGGCCATGGACGACTTGATAGTCATCTTCATCACCTTGCCACCGATAGCCATCCATGAAACCACGCAAGAGCAGGTGGTCCCGCACCTGCCCGGAATCCGGGTCCGCAATAAGGCTCTTCAGCTTGCATCTTCGACATGGACATCTTATCTCCGTCTCGTTCTTTTGAAGCATCTCGGCCTTCGCGGAGCTCAAAAACCTATTCACGATGCCTTCAGTCATCGTGCGGACCATGGTCGCCTGCGGGGTAGAGCAAAACGATATGTTAGAACCAAGAAAAAATTTGGCATGACCTTCCCTAAAAATAGGACCAAAAAGAATGCATAGTGCCAAAATTCTCGCCGAAACGGAAATGAATCAAAACATTCCGGCAAAATATTGGCAACTATCGCATATTTCAAATACCGGTACCTTCAAACACAAACATATATGCAACACCACAAACACATGCAACACCACAAACATACATAGATCTAGCTAGGCCACAAAAAGTGCATGTGCACGTTGTTGGAGCGAGCTAGGGAGAAAAAAAAGTAGATCTATATCATGAAGATAGCTTTCCCTTACTTACCTATCAAAAAAAGGTAATTTCACCACTTAATTTTGTTGAATCTATGGTGGAAATGAGGTGAGGAGGAGGAGATGGCCGAAAGCTTGGAGAAGGAGGTGGATGGAATGAAGTGGGGAAAGTGAGTGGGTAGGTGTGGGCTGTCCAAAATATCTTGTTGGTCCCAGGTTACTAATGGCGCACCGTAGGAAAATGCGCCATTAGTAACCCTGGTTACTAATGGCGCATCAGCCTACGGTGCGCCATTAGTAGTTTTGCAAAAAAGTAAAAATAATAAGTATATATACTAATGGCGCATCTCCTCTGAGTGCGCCATTACTAGTTTAAACTAGTAATGGCGCACTGTGCCACGATGCGCCATTAGTAGTTTTGCAAAAAAAAGAATAAAACAAAATTTACAGTAATGGCGCACTGCCTGCTTGGTGCGCCATTAGTAGTTATAGATAGTAATGGCGCATTATGGACCCGATGCGCCATTAGTATGTATGGGAAAATGGAAAAAAAATAATTCATACTAGTGGCGCACCCTGTTTACGGTGCGCCATTAGTGTCTTCCACACTAATGGCGTATCACAAACAGGTGCGCCATTAGTATATAGTAGTGGCGCACTGCTTCCACGGTGCGCCATTAGAATCAATCCTATCTATAGCCCTTTTCCTAGTAGTGCTTAGTTCAGGGTTAGAATCTAACTCTAACCTCTAACTGAGTTAGAGTTCTCCTCGCCTCGGTTCATCGCCATCATACTTTCCCCATTCATGTGTTTTCAGTATCCTGCGAATCAAAGAGGCCCTTTTTTGCGGGAAAAATCAAATAGGCCCTTAGACTGGTTTAGGTCCGGTCATTTTTTATAAACGTGTTATGTCCAAAATTTAATGAACGTGCTCTGGTTTGTACGAAAATAATCCGGTTTCATGTAGTAATTCATTCATTTATTTATTCCTCTGTGGGGGGTTTGCATGTAATTCGTGAGGTCTGAAATGTAAAGTACCCCGTCATATACTCCGAATGGTGCATGCACTACGACCCAGATGCTCTATGTCCCACATGTCGGTGAATGGGAGCACATGTAAATAGCCTAGGAGTATATATAGGAGGATAAATGCGTGAAAAAATATGTACTGTGAAGCATAGCTGTGGTTCGAAAAGGAGACCTAAAGTGATGACAGCTATAGGTCGCACGCACCCAACTAGTGGTACTACTAGACATACGACTAATTTTTCCCTCAAAAAAAATAGGCACGAGTGCTCAGTACTCCTATTCTATCAACACGAGTCCCATCTGACAACAGCGTCCGTGCTACATCTAGCTCTCCTCCCTCGTTTGTCTCTTCTAATTCTAAACTCGGCCAACGCCCGGTGGGCGGGGTGGGTTTGCTCAACTGCATCCTCACCTCACAGTGAAAACATTATGACTGTAATAAAAATGCCATATACTCCCTGCATTCCTAAATATAAGCCTTTTTAGCTACTATTTCAAATGGAATACAGCATACAGATGTATGTAGACATAGTTTAGAGTGTAGATTCACTCATTTTTCTCCGTATGTAGTAGTCACTTGTTGGAATCTTTAGAAAGACTTATGTTTGGGAACGGAGGTAGTACTATACTAATAAAACATTAAGGCCATGAGGCGATGCAGTGCTGGTTACAGGAGGCACGAAGAAGAGATGGATCCATCGACGACGTCCACCTCCTCGACTCAGGGCGCCGGCCCACCGAACGGCGCCTAAGTAGTAGCGGCTTTCGTGGCCAGGTCGACGTGCTTCTGAACAATGGTGTCCAAATATTCCAGCTGCTGGAAGAAGGCCAACGTCTTTCTGTCCTTGCTTGCCTTGTAGTGTCCTATGTAGACGATTTCCTCGTAGATGTGGATGTGCAGGTCGACGGTTTCTTGCATGGAGAGGCGCTGCACGGCGAGCGCGGCCTCGAGGTGCACATTCTTCATCGCGACCTCCGGCACCTGTAGGGCCACCAGGGCTTGAAAGAGTTCGTCACCATGGAGGCCGATGAGGGTGGCAGGCAATGAGGAGCCTGGGCGCGCGGGCTGGAGCAGTACGGCAACGTCGTCCGCGCGCTTCTTGACAGCGGTGAACTTGCGGATGGAGTTGACCATCATGCCGTCCATGCGAGAGGCGAAGCCGGCGTCGGCGAGGGCTATGATGCCGGCTGTCGCCAACATCGTCTAGAAACGCTGAGCGGTGCGGGGCCGTAAGCCAGCGCCTTGATGATTTGGCACAGCCGACTGCCGCTCGCGTCCATCGCCTCCATCAGTGCTTGTGGCTTCTGGTCACTTGGTCTTGGATTGGAGTGAGCAGTGTTGCACAGAGACTTGGGAGTAGATGGATTGGAGTGGTGGGGCGCCTTTATATGAGAGTCCAAACTCTGTTGCATTCACATCGTGTTGGCTCTATTCTGCTTCTCCAATTAATTCCCTCTGCATTTAATTGAGGATGCATCATTGATCATTCAACGTCTCGGGAACCGCTACCCTCTCCCTCCTTGGCATTCAAGCACCTATGGAGGCGACTGCCACTCGCGTCTATCGCGTGTCACGAGACATTCCCGTCGATGACGAGGTGCCTATGGTGACTTCGTAAATTTCAAGATGATAGTGCCGTGTGTGTGTGCGTTCATAGGGGTGAGTGTATGCGCGTGTATATGAGCGCTTGTGTCTGTACTGTGTCAAAAAAACGTAAATGCGTGTCAAAAAGAGACTAGTCAGTATACTCAATATTGTGCACCTTGGAGAGGAAAATGATAGAACTACGTATTTATTTACGGTGCAGATTCACTCATTTTGCTCCATATGTACTCTATCTCGGTGTAGTTTAGTCACTTGTTGAAATCTCTAGAAGGGCAAATACTCCTTTCTGGTTTACAAGGCTATACTAGCAAGTAGTTGTACGTACTAGTACAATAGTGGGCTCACATAGCAATTTTGTCTCATGCAAGAGCCTGGCTATATGTGTGCTCCAATGTTCGCAACTACCACGTTCGGGTTGCGCTTAGATCTTCGCCTCTTCGAGAAGACGAACAATGATGTTACTACTACTGCTTCTACAGTGTCAAATCCACTGCTGCATGTCTGTCCATCGTGAGCGGGAGGGATAGCTTGTTGTAGAAGTACTATAAGCAAAAGCCTGTCCTCGTTTGCGAGCAACCGCGTGCATGGGCGAGGGAGAAGGTGTGTAGTAGTAAAATCAAGCTTCTCCTCGTTGTACGAGTTGACGCAACACATCATAGCACTGGCCCCACATGCTTGCCTCTAAACTTGGCTGAAAGACCCGTAGTGTACAATATATTTGTTGCAACCTCTAACATTTACCCACCACAAATTAAAATATATATTCATGTCTTGACCCGATGAGCGTGCAAACTACAATCACGAGGGTGACAGGTTGGGCTAGAAGAATATTTTAATTATTATTTTTAAACTTCGAGACGGCCACATAGCATGGAGCCGACCCCAACGATTTTAAGCTTACAGGCACGGTACACGCTATCCTAGACTACTCTACACATGAAACTGCCACACGAGCGTCTGGGCTGCGCTTGGCTCTTCGCCTCTTCGGGAAGTCGAACAATGATGGAGTACTACTACACTCGAGGAGTGCTACAGTACGCTTCTGGCCGTCTGACACCGATTGAACTGCTGCATGTCCACCGCGTGCAGGAGGGAGAGCGTGTAGCGAAAGCTTCTCCTAGTCTTGCCAGCCACCACACTCATGGGCGAGGGAGGGCGCTCCTGCCTTTGCGTGTATGACAGGTGGGCCCGATAGGTGGGTGGCCAACCTGTCATACAGCCAAAGGCAGGTGCAGTTAAGTCCGCGAGGGAGAGGATAATCAAAATTCTCATTGATGTACGAGTTGACGCGACACGTCAAAGCACTGCACTCGATATATTTCAATAATTTGCGGTTACCAATGCATTAATTACAACGCATGCATGTCGTGACTCTCCTTTTGATACTTGCATGTGTTGATTTAATGCACCTTGAAGTAGTACTCCCTCCAATTCCTTTTACTTTGCGTATTTCTTGTTTTTCTCAGGTTAGTCTGTGCGTCCGCATTGGTTTCCATCTGTGCCCCCGCTCGATTAGTTCTGCCCCCATTAATCGCGCCAGTTTCCAAAGAAGAAAATGGCTACAGGAAAACGCATGCAGCACTGGATGCGGCTTGACCGCCTGGGGAAGCCAACTCAAGCGAAAAGGAAGGAGGACTAGCCAACCATTGCATGCGCATTTACTGTCGATATTTATGCAGCTTACTCATGTGCAGGGGGAAATTTGTCCAGAAAACTCAAACTACTGCCTTCCTTGGTATGCGGGAGGAGAGTTATGCGCAGAGTATAAAATATGTGACGGTAAAGCTTTGTAATGCCCCGGCCCAATCGAGAGATGGATGTGCACGAGGAGGGCGAGATCACGCAGACGGAACAGGACCCGATGATGGAGCTCTCTAAGGTCTCGATGGACCTCACCGTGCTCCAATGCCCCTTGTGCCTCCACCCCTTGACGCCTCTAGTGTATGAGGTTCGAATACACCTCGTCCGTTCGGCTGATTGAGCAAGGTGCAGGTTTCTTGATTAATTGATGTTCGATTGATTTTTGTAGTGCAACGGAGGGCACCTGGCCTGCGCAGACTACCGCGTCAAGCGCCTCGGGAACCAGCGGCAGTGCCAGAAGTGCGAGCGCGGCGGTGGCTTCGACGTGCGGAACACGGCGGTGGACGCCGTCGTTTCGTTGCTGAGGGTGGAGTGCCCACATGAAGGTTGTGGGCTCTACTCACTTACCACAAGCTCACCGATCACCAAAGCGTGTGTCCGCTCGTGCCCTGCAAATGCCCCATGCCCGTCTGTTGCTATGAAGGCCCACTGTCGGCGCTCTACCACCACATCAGCACCGCGCATCCCATGCCCGTGCACAGGATCCAGTATGGCAAGGTGCTCCAACTGCAAGTGCCACTGTCGGAGCCATAGCTCTTGCTGTTCGCGGAGGAGGACGGCCGCGTGTTTTTCTTGGTTGGCGGCGTGCTTGACATCGGCGCGCCTATCGCCGTGTCGATCGTCTGCATCAGAGCGGGGGCGTCCCCACTGCCGCACTACATGGCCAAGTTGTGGGCGAACGGCCCGCCGGCGGAGCCCAAAGGCATGACCGATGCCGTCAAGGTGGAAATGGAGGTGACAAGCAGCAATGATCTTGGCGACGTCGACGTGTAGGAGCTGACCTTCTTCATAGTTCCGCCCAAGCTGTTGGCCGGGGCTAAGCTGGTGTCCCTCCACATTCAGATTGACAAGCTCACGTCCTAAATGTTTCTACAGTGCCTTCTGTTTATCTTAGTATTATGCTAATATAGGGATTACCTTGGTCTACTTTAGCTTAAGAAATGGTGGGTTTTGGTGGCGATGCAGCAATTACTTCGACATCAGATCAGTAATTTCCAACAGTCGAACGGATATTTTGTGTCTGTTGGATATAAAGTTCCTTTGGGTAAGAAGTACTAGATAAAAGGAGATGTATGTAGACGTATTTTAGTTCTAGATACGTCCCTTTTTATCAATTTTGATGACAAGCACTCTCTCCGTTCCACAATACATGCCTTCCATTTGTCAAAATATAGATATATCTAGACATGTTTTAGTATATAGGTACATCCATGATAGAGCCAATCGGATGGTTGAGAACACTACAATTTGTAGCTACAGATGCGTGTGTGACTCCCAGATGCAGAGGCTGGGGGTCATCATCCTCCTTTTCGAGAAAAAACAGACGCGTGTGTGAGAGGACGAGTGCGTGCGTGCACCTCTTCTCTTCCTGTATAACGTACTAAACTCAGAGTACAAGTTTTTGTGGGTGGCACGATGGTGTGTGCGAGAATTCCGAGAGATAGGTTTAATGCGTCTGAAAAAAAGACTAGCCTATAGCTCGCCACGCGGCTATTCCTGTCGAACGCCCCATTAACCATAAGATATGTTACGACGATGCCAGTTATTGCACGTACACAGCAGTAGAAAAAGAACTACCATGGCATATGCTACACAACGGCCGAGAACATGTGCCCACGTAACGCCATCCGGGAATAGTGCCGCACTTCGAAACTAGAACCGTCGATAAATTTTGAGCTTGCGTCTCGTCACATTCCAAATTACTCCATGCTATATTAAATTGCAAACTTGTTCACACCGATCACAACCTAAATGGTTTCCCACTTAGGAGCGTATTAGTACTCGGTTATAAATACTAGTATGCCAAGATGACTGCACATTCCTCCTCAACTCCTCATCCACAAAAACAAACAAGTCATTCAGCATCCTTCCCTTGTGTCTGCCATGGCCAGCATGAGTTCTGGGTCGAGAGATTGCCACCAGGGAGAGGCGAGCATGGATGCGGAAGCACGAGAGATGTCCTGCCTCACTGCGAAAGCAGCCGACATGTCCCGCCGCGCGGAAGTAACAGCATAGAGGTCCCGCCACGCCGCTGAAGCAGCACGGAGGTCCCGCCGCGTCGTCGATGCAGCATACTGGTCCGGCCGCACCTCGGAAGCAGCAGAGATGTCTCGTCGCGCTGCAAATGCAGCATAGATGTCCCGTAGTGCCGCGGCGGCCTGGGAAAATTTTTCGCGGGCAGGCGATGACTGTTACAGGCGCATGCATGCAATCGTCCATAGCCAGATGGATCAGATCTCCGGCTGGGCGAGGTTGCAGGACGACATGAAAGCCTCGTTTGAACACGCTACCGGCGTCATCTGACAACTAAGGAAGGGTAATGAGAGGCTCTGGGCCGAGCGCAACCTGCTGAGGGCAAAGATCGTCCGAAGTGCAAACCAGCAGGAGGAGACCAGTGCCTTGTTGAAGAGGACCAGCGTCATCGTCAAGAAACTTATGGACGAGAATGACATGCTCCGCATCGAGCGCCAAAGGCTGGTGGAGGAATCCATGGATGTTCTCAAGCACCGTCTTGAGGACACGAAAGAGCTCATTGCCGCTCGCCGCGGAGACTAGTTCCCGCGGCCTGCAGCAACGCATCAAGAAAGTAGAGATCAGCGAGCCAGATCCTTGTCTTCCTTCTTCTTTTACCCTTGTGTATTTCGAGTGTAGCCGCATGTGGATTTTTTAATTATCTTTCTAATTATGTAAGACAATTAATCGTCCTTATATATTCATCAGTCTTGCTATAAGTCGTAGTAGATGCTATATAGGTCTGTCGGATCTTACATCAAGATCCGTGCTTTCAGATTTTCTTTTTTCTCTCTTAAATCTCAGTCGAGTGAGACATAGCCAGGCCATTAAACAGAGGCTTGGGCGCCATTAATGGAGACCTTGGGAGAGAGGTGGACGGCAGATGGAGGTCAAAGGGCTCTCCTCCCGATAAGCACGCGCAGGGGTCTGATCGCATGCCTCTCGTACTCAAATAGCTACCCTGCACGGCGCCTCCTAGCTAATAAAAAATGGGGACGCGTGGCGGCACGTAAATGGTAGTAAATAGAACACCCACGGTTTCAATAATACTTGTGTTTTCGATTGTAACGTGACAGCACTTGTTCCAAAAATACTTTGTTGATTGTTAATGTGTGTGCCTTCGCAAATCGGACATGGCACCAAGCCAAGTTTCATTATTTTCATGCGTGTTTTGGATTTACAGGAATTAAAAAACTAAGTTTCTCAATGTTTCCAGCCCAGCCACAACGCCCAGAATTTTGAATTTCATTCCCATTTCTTGCATGGAACCTAGAAATTTACCCGAGGACACACATGTGATTTTTCAACCAACTTTGGTGCACTGGAACATGTGCTTGTATTTCAAATTTGAATTATGCACACAAAGGTGACACGTTCCCTCTCAGAACCACGAGCCTTTTTGAGAGAAGCTCCGATTTGCAAGAAGCTTATACCAAAATTTGTTCCTATTCGGCCAATTGTTTTACCACGGCATGGTACTACCATGACATGACACCATGCCAAGTATCATGATTTTAAAACCAAGTTTCTCAATGTTCTCCACCGAGCCACGATGCCCAGATGTTTGAATTTTATTCTCATTTTTTGCATGGGACCTAAAAATTCACCCGAGGACACAAATGTGATTTTTCAACTAACTTTGGTGCACGGGAGCATGTGCTTGTAGTTCAAATTTGAATTATGCACATTAAATGACCAAAAACTCAATTAATGTGTAAAAAAGGCCAAACGACGCCGGGATAATTCCAAAATTTAATAGGGCACTCATGTAGTTCTATGTTGCCTTTGTAAATAAACTCAAGGGGGACAGCTTATATCGTTTCGCACTCAAAGGTGGCACGTTCCCTCTCAGAACCACGAGCCTTCTTGAGAGAAGCTTCGGTTTGCAAGAAGCTTATACCAAAATCTGTTCCTATTCGGCCAATTTTTTTACCATAGCATGGTAGTACCATGACATGACACCCATGCCAAGTTTCATGATTTTTAGACATGTTTTGGATTTACAAGAATTTTAAAACCAAGTTTCTCAATGTTCTCGGCCGAGCCACGATGCCCAGATGTTTGAATTTTATTCTCATTTCTTGCATGGGACCTAGAAATTCACCCGAGGACACAAATGTGATTTTTCAACCAACTTTGGTGCACAAGAGCATGTGCTTGTAGTTCAAATTTGACTTATGCACATTAAATGACTAGAAACTCAATTAATGTATAAAAAACGACAAACGAACCCAGAATAATTCCAAAATTTAACAGGGCACTCATGTAGTTCTATGTTGCCTTTGTTAAGAAACTCAAGGGTGGGGGGCAGCGTATATCGTTTGACACTCAAAGGTGGCACGTTCCCTCTTAGAACCACGAGCTTCCAAATCGGCCCATTTTTTACCACAACATGTTAGTGCCATGACATGACACCGTGGCAAGTTTCATGATTTCTAGGTGAGTTTTAGATTTACATGAATTTAAAATCTAAGTTTCTCGATGTTCTCGGCCAAGTCACGACGCCCAGATGTTTGAATTTCATTCTCATTTCTTCCATGGGACCTAGAAATTCAACCAAGGACACACATGTGATTTTTCAACCAACTTTGGTGCACCGGAGCATGTGCATGCAGTTCATATATAGATTATGCACTTTAAAAGTCCAGAAACTCAATTAATGTATAAAAAGGCCAAACGAACCCAAAATAATTCCAAAATTTAACAGGGCACTCATATAGTTCTATGTTGCCTCTATAAAGAAAATCAGGGGGGAGGCAGCGTATATCATGTCGCACACAAAGGTGACACGTTCCCTCCGGAACCACGAGGCTTGTTGAGAGAATCTCCGGTTTTGCAAGAAGCTTATACCAAAACTTGTCCCAATTCAGCCAAAAATTATACATATGAAAACAGGGTTTAGATTATCCCGAACATCTCGCTACCTAGACCAATAATGTACTATGATTTGAATTCAACATAAAATGGATACAAATATTTGAATTGGAGAGCTTATGGTACATGTAGTTCATAGTGAAATATGATTACTGATATATGCATGTTTTTTGTTATCAAGATAATATTTAAATTATTGTATAACTTGACAACAATCGTATTCAAATAAGGAAAATTGATTCAAATTTAGTACATATGGTAGACGACAATATATATGTTCACATGGTGGAGTAAAATGTTCATATATGATGGAAGATCAAAATGTACGACTACATCAATTATAAACCGCAAGGTCACCTAACGATATGTTCAAATTCAACATAACGTGGATTCAAAAATTGAAATTCGAGATCCTGGCATTTGTAATCATATAAAAAGGGACATTACTCTTTCTTTTGGTGGGAATTGATTTGTTTTTTGTTGTTGTTGAGGGAGGTGTGAATCGATTTGGTACTATGCAGGGTAATCTTGTTCTCCCGATTTTTTTTACATTTTTCTTGTAGTTTTTTCAATGGCATCTATAGCAATATAGTAAAAGGGGACATGACTCTTTTGTGTCTTGTATGAATTGTTTTTTTACACGTTAAGTTTGTTCTATCGAACAAGGAATCCGCACCTTGTTATCCCGAAATTTTCAAGCTCGAGTATCTTTTTATCTCATCTGCTTTGAAACTCCCGCCTCTTCAACCCACGCCATGCCTTGTTATCCCGAAATTTCGACGCGCGTGAAAACTCCCTCCTCATTCGAAATCGGTCCCGCGGCCCAGACACGCGAAATCCCCCTTCTACCCCTTAGCCGGAAATGAAGCTCCACGTCGCGGTGTCAAAACCGGTGGGGGTATGCTGGTAACTTACCCTATATTTCGGACAAGTGCGTCCCTAAGCTTCGCTCCCCC